>NC_043707.1:102432194-102433512 GCF_006229205.1 Suricata suricatta | reverse complement strand
TAGGTATTTGATGGTTTTTCGTGCAATCGTGAATGGGATCAATTTCTTGATTTCTCTTTCATCTGCTTCATTTTTGGTGTATAGGAATGCAACTGATTTCTGTACATTGATTTTGTATCCTGCAACTTTACTGAATTCATTAATCAGTTCTAGAAGGCTTCTGGAGTCAGTTGGGTTTTCCATGTAGAGTATCATGTCATCTGTGAAAAGTGAAAGTTTGACTTCTTTGCCAATTCTGAGGCCTTTTATTTCCTTTTGTTGTCTGATTTTTGATGCTAGGACTTCCAGCACTATGTTAAACAACAGCAGTGAGAGTGGACACCCCTGTCGTGTTCCTGATCTCAGGGCGAAAGCTCTCAGTTTTTCCCCATTGAGGATCATATTGGCTGTGGGCTTTTCATAAACTGCTTTTATAATGTTTAGGTAAGTTCCTTTTATTCCGACTTTCTCAAGGGTTTTTATTAAGAAAGGGTGCTGTATTTTGTCAAATGCTTTTTCTGCATCTGTCGAGGGATCATATGGTTTTTTTTCCCCTTCTTTTGTTAATGTGATGGATCACATTGATGGATTAGCGAATATTGAACCAGCCCTATAACCCAAGAATGAATCCCACTTGATCATAATGGATAATTCTTTTTATGTGTTGTTGAATTCGATTTGCTAGTATCTTGTTGAGTATTTTTGCATCTGTATTCATTAAGGATATTGGTCTGTAGTTCTCTTTTTTTTGCTGGGTCTGGTTTGGGTATCAAGGTGATGCTGTCTTCATAGAATGAGTTTGGAAGTTTTCCTTCTATTTCTATTTTTTGGAATAGTTTGTAAAGAATGGGTATGAGCTCTGCTTTAAGTTTCTGGCAGAATTCCCCTGGGAAGCCATCTGGCCCTGGGCTCTTATTTATTGGGAGATTTTTGGTAACGGATTTGATTTCTTCACTGGTTATTGGTCTATTCATGCTTTCTGTCTCTTCCCATTTGAATTTTGGCATTGCATGTGCATTTAGGAATTTGCCCATTTCTTCTGTGTTGTCCAGTTTGTTGGCATATAATTTTTCATAGTAATCTCTGATGATTGCTTGTGTTTCTAAGGGATTGGTTGTAATAGATCCTTTTTCATTTATGATTTTGTCTATCTGGGTGCTCTCTCTTTTCTTTCTGAGGAGCCTGGCTAGAGGCTTATCAATTTTGTTTATTTTTTCAAAGAACCAACTCTTGGTTTCATTGATCTGCTCGACTGTTCTTTCGGATTCTATATTGTTTATTTCTGCCCTGATCTTTATTAATTCTTTTCTTCTGCTGGGTTTGGGGTGCTCAGGCTGCT
>NC_043707.1:102410044-102432094 GCF_006229205.1 Suricata suricatta | reverse complement strand
TAGTGCTTAAGAAAAACTGATTCAGTATCTAATGGATAGTTGATACCTGTCACAACACAGCATTTTATATACTGTTAAGTGAAACTGCAATACAATCTAAGTTTATTTTGGGAGTGTTTGCTGTATAATTGGATTTAATGAAATGTTTAGAGGTGCAGTAGGCATGACTTTGAGTAGATAATGAAAGAAAATGCAAAATTCTTATTGATTCTTGATGTGGTTTCATCTTAGCTTGGGCAAACCATGCAGTATTTAACACATAGTAGCAGAATATTGAATCTTGAAAAGATGTGAGTTCTTTGTGTGCAATCTTTCATTTATGCATGTGAGAGGGTTTTCTTTTTTTAATATTTTTACACTGTAGTACTTGTTTTGCTTGTTGGGGTGTTTGCTTATTTAATACATTACGTCAAGGACAGAAATTACATGCTGTTTTTTTTCCCCTTAGGAAGTGCGTCTTGGGTTTTTCCCTTATTATTTTCTTAATTTTTTTCTTCCCCTTTTTTTTTTTTGGTATAGGGGTGGTTATGTTTAAATGAAGTTGCTTTTACAACACCAAAGACTTAATCATCCATTTCCTATATAAAAGGTACCTACTTTTTGGCATGCACCTCAAGTATATTGTAGTATAGAGGTGGAATTTAAGGAAAGGTATTAAGCAGGCTGTGTTGTAGCTTATGGGCAAGTAATAAATTGTATCATTTACCTTGAATGTATCATAGATAAGCTGCTATATAACGATTGCCACTTCAGATAGCTGTGAAATTAGGTGATTAACTAGTTGTTACTTAACCTTCTAATTTCTGTATAAGTCTAATTACATGAAATAGAAGTTAGTGTTTTGATTTTTTACTTTGCTTTTCTGTTTGGAATGTCATTGTAACTACTGTATTGTAATGATGGAAAATAATTGCGTATGTTACAAAAAATAAATTGTGTTATATTAAAAAAATAAATAAAAATTTTTCCAAAAGAAAAAAAAAGAAATGAAAAGACTTAGGGAAGTCTGTGACTCCATGAAACATAGTAACATTCATATGATAGGAGTCCCAGAAGTAAAGAAGAAAAGAGTATAAGAGAAATTATTTGAAGAAATAATAGCTGAAAACTCCCCAAATCTGAGGAAAGAAACAGATATTCTAAGGCACGATAGGCACAAAAAACCCCATTAAAACCAGCAAAAGCAGATTCACAACAACATATAATTAAAATCCCAAATATAAGTAAAGAAAAATAAAGTAAAAGCAGCATGAAAAAGAACATAGTAACTTATATGGGAAAACCAAAAAGGCCAGCAGAGGATATATCAGCTGAAACTTTCTAAACCAGAATGGAATGGCATGATAATTTCAAAGTGCTGAATGAGAAAAATGTGCAACCAAGGAGACTCTATCCAGGAAGGATATCATTCAAAATAAAATGAAAGATAAAGAGTTTCCCAGACAAACAAAAACTAAAGAAGTTCATAACCATTAAACCAGCCCTGTATGAAATATTAAAAGAGACTCTTGAGTGGTGAGGCAAAAATGACATTATAAAGGTAGGAAACACAAAACCAGTAAAAATAAATATATCTGTAACAACCAGTCAAGGAAGTCACACTATAAAAGAATGTAATATATGACACCATATTTCTCAAACCTGGGAGAAGAAGAATAAAGAATTGGTTCAAACTTCAAAGGCCATCAACTTAATATGGACTGCTATATGCAAGAAATGTTATATACAAACCTAAAGGTAACCACAAATCAAAAACTACTACTATATATACAAAGAATAAAGAGAAAGAAATACAAATATATCACTAAAGAAAACCAGCAAACCATGAAAAAAAGACAGGAAAAGATCAGAGAAAATCTTCAGAAACAAACACAAAACTAGTAATAAAATAATAATACATGTAGATGGACAACATACTCCAACCTAAAGACACCAGCACATTGAAAGTGAGGTGAAGGAGAAATATTTATCATGCAAATGGCTATCAAAATAAAGCCACAATAGTAATACTTTAATCAAATGAAATAAACTTTACAACTAAGACTATAATAAGAGACAGAGGAAGAGACTATATAACAATAAATGGACAATCCAAGAAGAAGATACAACAATTATAAATTTTATATACCCATAATGGATAGTCCCAAATACCGAAAATAGTTACTAACAACATAAAGGACTAATCAAGGAAAATACAATACTAGGAAGGGACTTTCACCCCACTTACATCAATGAACAGATAAACTAAACAGAATGCCAACAAAGAAACAATGTCTTTGAATGATACATTGGACCAGAGAGATTTAACAAATATATTCAGAACATTTTATCTTAAAACAGCAAAATACATGTTACTTCCAAGTGCCCATGGAACATTCCCCAGAAGAGATCCACAAACAGGTCTCAAATTTAAAATGATCAAAGTCATATCATCCATGTTTTCTGACCAGAACACTATGAAACTAGAAACCCAACCACAAGATAAATGTCTCAAAAGCACAGAAATACATAGTGTTTACATAATATGCTACTAAGCAATGAATGGGTCAACAAAGAAATAAAAGAATAAATTAAAAGGTACATGGAAACAAATGAAAATACAATGGTTCAAAACATTTGGAATATAGCAAAAATGGTCCTAAGAGGGAAGTTTATAGCAATAAAGGCCTATCGCAAGAAGCAAGAAAAATGTCAAACAACCTGACCTTACACCCAAAGAAGCTAGAAAAAGAACAAACAAAACCTAAAACCAGCCAAAAGAAGGAAATAATAAAGGTTAAAGAAAAAATAAATGATAAAGAATCTTAAAAATCAATAGAACACATCAATGAAACCAGGATCTGGTTCTTTGGAAAAAATTCAATAAAATTGATAAACCTCTAGCCAGATTCATCAAGAAGGAAAAAAAAAAAAGGACCCAAATAAAATCACAAATGAGAAAGAAGTAACAACAAACACCACAGGAACACAAACAACTGTAAGAGAAGATTATGAAAGACTATATGCCGACAACCCAGAAGAAATAGATATGTTTCTAGAAACATTACCTACCCAAACTGAAACATGAAGAAATAGAAAATTTGAACAGACCAATTTCTAGCAAAGAAATTGAATCAGTAATCCAAAAAACTCCCAACAAACAAAAGTCCAGGACCCGGTGGCTTCACAGACGAAGTCTACCAAGCATTTAAAGAAGACTTATTACCTATTCTTCTCAAACTATTCCAAAAAAATAGAAAAGGAAGGAATATTTCCAAATATTCAATTGGTGTCTGATGTGGGGACAGTTTTAGAGGAATGAGCTCAGAACCTATGGGATTTCATGCTATCTTCAGGTAGATAATATAGAATTAAATTAAAATTGTAGAACTGGTTTTGAAGAATTGCCTGCTGTGGGGAAAGTACCACACATTTCACAGCCAGAAGTTTACTATAAGTAGTATAGTAGAGAAAAAGACTAATGTTTCCTTCCACTACATAACAATTAAGATATTTCATAGCTGTGAGGGAAAAATGTTGACAATATTCATAGTTCAGACACACAGGTCTCCACCACACAAAATCACCAAGTTGTATTAAAAAAGAAATAAATGTGTATAAAAACTGTGAAAATCTACAAACAAATGTAGTACTGGAATGATACTGTATTTATAAAAATTATTACTCTATTACTAGGATAATCATTTACTTTGGATCAGTTTGCTTTATCTAGCAATAACAATGTAATACATAATTTAATATTAAAATAATTTAATCATTCTATGAATGTCCTGAGTTTCACCATGAATAATGAAAGAAAAGATTCTTAACTCCAAATAGAGACAAAAGCTTAACAAAAATGTATAGCTTTTCAAACCATATTCTGCAGCACCTAATGAAGTTTCCTCAAAAGAATGCCTTCTTTAGCCATAGAAGAAGCTAGAGTTCCATTTACTGAGTATCTTCCTTCCAATACTAGTCCTTCTCCTTCAAACAGAACAGCACTTTTTTTTTTTTTTAATTTTAGAGAGGGAGATGGAATGAGCTGGGGAGGGGCAGAAAGAGAAATCTTAATGAGGTTAAGTGCTCAGCACAGATCCTGACATGGGTCTTAATCTCAGGACCCTGAGATCATGACCTCAGCCAAACTGAGTCAGATGTTTAACCAAGTGAGCCATCCAGACACCCCAGAGCAATACCATTTTTGACTATTTTTTCCCCTAATGGAATTTTGCTAAAGGTTTTCTTTGGAAAAAAATTCCACCACTAAAATCAAACAAACTACACAAACAAAACAGTTTGAAATTTTATATGGATAAGATGTGTTGGTAAGTTAAAGATTCGACAAGATTTTGATTTTATTTCATTTTGATATTTATATACAACTTAAAGCAATGTAACAATCAAGCTTTTCATTTCAGATTCCCAGGAAAAGTAAACACCTTACCCAGCATGACTAGATGATGAAGGTGGTGGCAAGTCTGGTGTAAGGACATAAAGACTGTTGTTTTTTGGCAAATGTAGCGATTTTAAGACCGTCTGAAAAAGAAAAATTAAAAAACAAAAAAAAATGACTGTTGGCTGTACATTATTCATTTTTTCCCTAAAGTTCTTGAAAATTTTTCAATATTATAGTTTACCTTTTCATCTTTTGATAGATAATGCAGAACCACTGAATCTAAATAATTTGTTATCCCATATATATCATAAGTGAGCATATAAGTATGAACATTAAGGATAAAATACAAATTCTTTAGCTCATGATGAGACACTAATAGATAAGAACACAGTTAAGAGTCATTAATTTCTTCATTAAAGAAGTATATCCTTGAAACTAACATATATTTCTTCCAGGATCATTATAGCAAAAATAAGCATACTGTAGGTTGTCAGAGATCATAAAACCTAGAAAAGATCATAGAAGCACTTCAACCCAAAGACTTTGAGATAGGGAGCTGCAGCCTGAGAAGTAAACTGACTTGGATAAAGGCTCTAGTATATTACTTGGGTAACTTAACTTTATTCCAGAGAGTTTTTGTTAAAATAGTCAATTTAGGATGAATAAACTACTCTTGTGACACATGTGAACTACATATTGAAAGCCATACAAAATTTCATTCAAACTTTTTGCCACAAAAATCCTACATACCTTTTACATTTCTAATTTGATGGTAAAAACTTACTAACATACTTTGAACTTTTTTGACAGCAAAACATATTAAGAAACACATTTTATATCTTTACATCATAACCCAGGGCATACATATTTATTCAATAGATATTTATTAAACCACCTACTCTGTGACAGGACAATTCTAAACACCAAGTGATGAACAGAAAAGTCTAAATCCCCTGATCTTATAAAGTTTTACAGTTTAGTAAAAACAAAGTTAGTAACCTATATAGTTGAATATTAAAAATTGATAATTCTTTGGACTAAACATAAATCTGGGAAGAGAGGGTGAAGAATATGGGAGCGTTATGTAATTTTACACTGGGTGATCAGGGTGGTTCTCACTTGGAGAATATGCCTTTTGAGCAAAGACTTAAATGGGGGTGAGGAAATAAACCATGAGAATATACACAAAAAGAATTATTTCAGGCAAAGAAAACAGCCAGCACAAAATGGTTAATGAACATGGAGTATGATGTAAGTGAAGTCAAATGAGCACTGGTAGAGATAGGTCAGAGAAAGAACAGTGATGGTAAGGACAGGGAATATGTTGAGGCATTTAGGCTACATAAGGGCTTTGACTTTTACTCTGAATGAAATGGGAAACTACTGGAGTGACAGGATTAGATTCACATTCAAATGAATGATTTAAAAAATAAATAAATCATTTTGTTAGCTGTGTTGAAAACAGTTGGGAAGGGCCTGGCAAAGGAGGATAGAAGCCCAGAGGAGATTAATGGAATTACTAAAATAAGGCTGATAATGGCTTATGCCAGGTTGATAGTAGAAGTAATGCAAAGTAGCTGGATTCTGGGTATATTTTGAGGATAGGACTAAAGAGACTTCCTGACATATTGGATATAGGCTCTGACAGAAAGGAATCAGTAATGATCCTAAAGATTTTAGACTAAGTAACTGGAAAGATGAAGTTGCTATCAAATCAAATGGGAAAGACTAAAGATAAGGACTTCCATTTTGGGCAGGTAAGTTTGAAATGTGTAACAAGTATTCAAGCAGAGAAGACAAGCAGGGGGATATATCAATCTGGAATTTAGGGAACAGGTCTGGAGTGGAAATTAAAGATACAAAACTATGCATACAGATGCACTTAAAAGTCATTACACTGGATAAGATCACCACTGAAATTGGTCACGTGGTCACTTCACTGGTGACTTTGACAGAAGCACTAGCAATTCTTTGCTTAGACTGGGTTGAGGAGAAATGGGGATAAGTAAATTAGGGACATGAAATACAAACAATTCCTTGGGGAAAGTTTTGTCATTAGGGGGACTAGAGGAATGCAGTGACTATTAGAAGAGGAAGCAGGATCAAGAGAAAAATAGAAGATATAACCTTATGTTTGTGGTTACACTCTACTAGAGGTAATAGTCTATTAAAGAAAAATACCGATGATACAGGAAACACAGGGAAGAATTAAAGTAAAGTCCCTGAATAGGCCAGAGGGGACAAAGAATGTAATCCAAGCAAATCTGGAGGCTTGGTCTTCAACAGGAGACTGAACAAGCCATCTAGAGAAAAAGGACAGTACTTGTATAAAATGCAAGTAAGTAAACAGACACCAAGCTGGGAATTTGTAGAAATGTTCTTGTATTGCCTTTATTTTGTTGGTAAAACAAAACAAGAAGAAAAGTCATCAGTTGAGAGTGAGAATAAGGAGAGGTACTTTAAAAGTCTGAGGAGAGAACAAGTATAAAATAACCATTTAGGAGTGCAGACAAACCAGGTAAATATACTGTGACTGCCTAGCAACACTAAGGGACCCTCTAAAGACCAAGGTCTTGGGGCGCCTGGGTGGCTCAGTCGGTTGAGCATGCGACTTTGGCTCAGGTCATGATCTCATGGTCCATGGGTTTGAGCCCCACGTCGGGCTCTGTGCTGATGGCTGGGAACCTGGAACCTGCTTTGGATTCTGTGTCTCCCTCCCTCTCTTTCTTCTCTGCCCACCCCTGCTTGTGCTCCGTCTCTCTCTGTCTCTCAAAAATAAATAAACATTATAAAGAAAAATTTTTTAAAAGACCATGATGTTGAATTAAAAGATACACCAACACCATGATTTTGTCTGTCTGCAGCCACTTTTAGCTGGAAGGCACAGAATAGATGGAGTTGGATTTATCAAAAATAAGAATTTTTCTCATGCAGGATCCCTAAGGCAAGAGTTGGGGTTATATGCAAGAAAGTGATTATAACAATAACCACAGGATTAAATTCACTAAAAGGAAGGAAGAAAAAACATGAAAGAGGTAATCATCTTGAAAAGATGGTAAAACAATAGATTAGAGGCCTAAGTAGTATTAAAGGACTGCTGGAGTCAGGATACTAAAAGAAATGAGCTAGAAAAATGAGTAATTGTAACCAGAAATTTGAGGTCTCAAATTAAGATTTGAGAATTATAATTAAATGACAGAAGCATGGAAGATATGGCTGATACAGATTGGAGAAAAAAAGATCTCTGTAGGAAAGAAATTCAAGAAACTAAGAGACCAAGGTCTTGGAAGAACCACTTATAAAGATATTTAAATTACTAAGAATTAGAACAGAGAATGGAAAATCCCCAGGAACACGAGGTCTGAGGAGACTGAGGGCCCTAGAGGGAAGAGTGGTTCCCCTGCTAGGAGGTCATTTGCTAGAGGCTGCACAGCCTTCCCAAAGGGAAAGGTCCTAGCAGACCATGGAGAAAAGCCACATTCACTAGTATTGGAACAAAAGACGCCAGGGTGTGATGAAACCTGGCGCTGGCTGTGTGCTGTTTTGTCATAAGCCCTGAACCTCTGCTGCTGCGTGATCGCACAGATTTTTTTCTGGGGGAAGCAGGCATGTGGCCACAATCTCTGAACCTCTGCAACAGCACAGCTGCATGAATGTTCCCAGGGGACAAGCCAGCACCTGGCCACTGCCCAGTAAGACCCTCCCCCATAGGGTCAGAGTAGGTCTAAGCCGCAGGTTTCTCAGAAGACAGGGATTTGGAAACATAGCCCCATACGAGATATAATTCAAGAGACAGCTGCCGCCTGGCAGGCTGACAGCATGGATGCACGCAGTGTAGAAGCAGGGAGTAGATGGAAGCCAGAGATAAAGGAGGGCGCTTGAATGCTGGTCAGTGACAGCAAAGAGTTCTGGAGCCAAAGACTGGGAAGCTGGGGGACACCATTTTCACCCCTCCTACACATTGGCATAGAAACTGGCATAGAAACGTATGCCTGCCACATCAATCTACCCCAGCAAGCTAAGCAGCGCCAACTAGTGGAGAACGGAGCCCTTACACGGAGCCCCAACCAATCGTGCCAATCAGGCTCAGGCTCTAGGAGACCACCACAAACCTACCTGTCTATTTAGTATAAGGACTATAAAGTGCTTCAAAGTTAGACTTCTAGGGGAACCTGGGTAATTTCACTCAGGTTTTATTCTGTTTGCTGGTCCATCTATTCAGTTTTCCCCCCTTTTCTTTTTCTTTTTTCTTATTTTTAGATACAGAAAAAAATGTTTATTTTTATTTTCCATTTTTAACAATTTTCTGACTATATTTTGTTGTAAAGTTTTTTATTCTATTTTACTTTCTTCATTTTATTCTACTTTATTATGCACATTTTTAAATTTTTTAAATGTTTTCTTACTTTTTTTTTCTCTCCCTTCTTTCTCTAATTCTTTCAGCTTCTTTCAACCACCAGACCAAAGCACACCGAGTATCTAGCCCCCTTTACTTGACTCATTGTGTCAGTTTTAATTTTTAAACTTCTATTTTTTACTTTACTGATTCTTTTTCTTCCTCCAAAATGACAAAATGAAGTAATTTACCTCAAAAGAAAGCAGGAAGAAAGGACAGCCAGGGACTTAATCAATACCAATATAAGCAAGATGTCTGAACTAGAATTTAGAATCACGATAATAAGAATACTAGCTGGGGTTGTAAAAAGCATAGAATCGTTTTCTATAGAGATTAAAAAAAAAGTAAAATCTACTCAAGACAAAACTAAAAATGTTATAAATGAGATACAATCGCAAATGATTGCCACAGCAGCAAGGATGGAGGAAACAGAGCAGTGAATCAGTGATATAGAAGACAAAATTATGGAGAATAATGAAGCAAAAAAAAAAAAAAAAGAGAGAGGGAAACTAAAGCAAAAGAGCATGATAAAAGATGTAGAGAACTCAGTGACCCATTAAAAAAGAATAACATCTGAATCAAAGGAGTCCCAGAAGATGAAGAGAGAGAGGAAAAAGGGATAGAAGGTTTATGTGAAATCATAGCAGAAAACTTTCCTAAACTAGGGAAAGACACAGACATCAAAACCCAACAAGCACAGAGAACGCCCATTAGATTCAACAAAAACCAACCATCAACAAGGCATATCATAGTCAAATGCACAAATACACACACAGAAAAGAATTATGAAAGTAGCAAGGGGGAAAAAAAAGTCCTTAACCTATAAATGATCTGTGACAGATCAGGTTCACAGCAGACCTATCCACAGAAACTTGGCAGACCAGAAAGGAATGGCAGGATATATTCAAAGTGCTGAACCAGGAAAATAGGCAGCCAAGAATTCTTTTTCCAGCAAGGTTGCCATTCATAATAAAAGGAGATAAAGAGTTTCCCAAACAAAAACTAAAGGAGTTTGTCACCTCTAAATCAGCCCTGCAAGAAATTTTAAGGGGGATTCTCTGAGGAAAGAAAAGATGAAACAGAAACAAAAACAGAAGACCAAAAGGAACAAAGACTAGAAAGAACCAGAGAACACCACCAGAAACTAAAACTCTACAGGCAATACAATGGCAATAAATTCATATCTCTCAGTACTCACTTTAAATGACAGTGGGCTAAACTCTCTAATCAAAAGACACAGGGTATCAGAACGGATAAGAAAATAAGATCCATCTATATGCTGTTTACAAGAGATGCATTTTAGATCTAAAGACACCTTCATATTGAAAGTAAGGGGATGGAGAACCATCTATCATGCTAGTGGTTGCCAAAAGAAAGCTGAAGTAGCCATACTTCTATCAGACAATGTAGATTTTAAAATAAAGAATGTAGGGGTGCCTAGGTGGCTCAGTTGGTTAAGCGTCCAATTTTAGCTCAGGTCATGATCTCACAGCTTGTGGGTTTAAGCCCCATGTTGGGCTCTGTGCTAACAGCTTAGGGCCTGGAGCTGCTTCAGATTCTGTGTCTCTTTGTGGCCTTCCCCCACTCGCATTCTTTCTCTCTCTCAAAAATAAACATTAAAAAAATTTTTTAAAGAATGTACCAAGAGATGAAGAAGGGCATTATATCATAGTTAAGGGGTGTACCCACCAAGATCTACAATTATAAACATTTATTCAGCCAATGGGGAACACCAAATATGTAAACCAATTAATCAAAAACATAAAGAAACTCACTGATTATGTCATTATAGAAAGGGAATTCAAAACCCCACTTACAAAAATGGACAGATCATCTAAGCAGAAAATCAACAAGGAAACAATGGCTTTGAATGACACACTGGGCCAGATGGACTTAAAAGATATTCAGAATATTTTATCCTAAAGCAGTTGAATACACATTCTTCTCCAGTGCACATGGAATGTTTTCCAGAATAGATCACATACTGGGACACAAATCAACCTTCAACAAGTACAAAAAGATCAAGATCATACCATGTGTATTGTCAGACCACAACGCTAGGAAACTCAAAATCAACAAGAAAAAATTTGGAAAGACAAAGAATACTTAGAGATTTTTGAACATTCTACTAAAAAAAATGAATGGGTTAACCAATAAGTTAAAGAGGAAATTATAAAGTACATAGAAGCAAATGAAAATGATAACCTGACAGCCCCAAACCTCTGAGATGTAGCAAAGGTGGTGACAACAAGGAGGTATATAGCAATCCAGGCCTTCCTAAAGAAGGAATAATGGTCTCAGATATACAACCTAACCTTACACCTTACGGAGCTGGAAAAAGAACAGCAAATAAAACCCAAAACCAGCAAAAGACAGGAAATAATAAAGATTAGAGCAGAAACCAATGCTATCGAAATTAAAAAAATAAGTAGAATAGATCAATGAAACCATGAGTTCGTTCTTTGAAAGAATTAAAAAAATTGATAAAACACTAGCCAGTTTGATCAAAAACCAAGAAGGACGCAAGTAAATAAAATCAAGAATGAAAGAGGAGAGATCACAACCAACACTGAAGAAATACAAACAATAATAAGAAAATATTATGAGCAATTATATGCCAATAAATTGAGCAATCTGTAAGAAATGAAAAAATTCCTAGAAACATATAAACTACCAAAACTGAAACAGGAAGAAATGGAAAACTTGAACAGACCCATAACCAGTAAAGAAACTTAATTAGTAACAAAGAAATTGCCCCAAAACCAAGAGTCCGGGGCCAAATGGCTTTCCAAGGAATTTCTACCAGACATTTAAAGAAGAGTTAACACTTATTCTTTTGAAGCTCTTCCAAAGAATATAAATGGAAGGCAAACTTCCAAACTCATTCTATGAGACCAGCTTAACCTTGATTCCAAAACCAGACAAAGACTTCACTAAAAAGGAGAACCAAAGACCAATTTCTTTGATGAACATGGATGCAAAAATTCTCAACATGATACTAGCCAACAGGAGCCAACAATACATTAAAAGAATTATTCACCATGATCAAGTGGCATTTATACCTGGGATACAGGGCTGGTTCAATATCTGCAAATCAATCAATGTGATACATGACATTAATAAAAGAAAGAATAAGAACCACATGCTCCCCTCATTAGATGCAGAGAAAGTATCTGACATAATACAGCATCCTTCCTAATAAAAATCCTCAAAAAAGTAGGGATAGAAGAATCATACCTCAACATCATAAAAGTCATATATGAAGACCCACCACTAATATCATACTAAATGGGGAAAAACTGAGAGCTTTCCCCTTAAGGTCAGGAACACAAAGGGATGTCCACTCTCACCACTGTTGTTCAACATAGTACTGGAAGTCCTAGCCTCAGCATCACATAACAAAAGGAAATAAAAGGCATCCAAATCAGCAAGGAGGAAGTCAAACTTTCACTCTTTGCACACCACTGATACTCTATATTGAAAACCCAAAAGATTCCACCAAAAACTTGCTAGAACTGATCCATGAAATCAGAAAAGTCACAAGATATAAAATCAATGCACAGAAATAGTTTGCATCTCTATACACTAAAAATGAAGCAACAAAAAGAGAAATCATGGGAGCAATCCCATTTACAACACCAAAAACCATACAATATCTAGGAATAAACTTAACCAAAGAGGTGAAAAATCTATACACTGAAAACTATAAAAATTTTATGAGACATTGAAGATGACACAAAAAAATGAAAAAATATTCCATGCTTATGGATTGGAAGAACCAATATTGTTAAAATGTTGACACTACCCAAAGCCATATATATTCAATGCAATCTCTATCAAAATAACACCAGCATTCTTCACAGAGCTAGAATAAACAATCCTAAAATTTGTACAGAACCAGAATAGACCCCGAGGAGCCAAAGAAATCCTGAAAAAGAAAACCAAAGCTGGAAGTATCACAATCCTGGATATATTACAAAGCTGTAATCATCAAGACAGTATGGTACTGGCAAAAAAAAAAAAAACAAAAAAAAAACCCAAAAAACAGGCACTTAGATCAGTCAAACAGAATAGAGAAGCCAGAAACGGACACACAAATGTATGGCCAACTAATCTTTGACAAAGCAGGAAAGACTATCCAATGGAATAAAGACAGTCTCTTTAGCAAATGATGCTGGGAAAACTGCAAAGCAACATTCAGAAGGATGAACCTGGACCACCTTCTTACACCATACACAAAAATAAACTCAAAATGGATGAAAGACATAAATGTAAGACAGGAAGCAATCAAAATCTTTAAGGAGAAAGCAGGCAAAAACCTCTTTAACCTTGGCTGCAGCAACTTCTTACTCAATACATCTCTGGAGGCAAGGGAAACAAAAGCAAAATTAAACTATTGGGACCTCATGAAGATGAAAACGTTCTGCCCAGCGAAGGAAACAATCAGCAAAACTAAAAGATGACCAAGGAACGGGAGAAGATATTTGCAAATGACATATCAGATAAAGAGCTGGTATCCAAAATCTATGAAGAACTTTTCAAACTCAATACTAGGAAACAATCTACTGAAGAAATGGGAAAAAGACAAGAATTGAACTTTTCCAAAGAAGACATCCAGATGGCTAACAGACACATGAAAATATGGTAAACATCACTCAGCATCAAGGAAATACAACTCAAAACCACAGTGAGATACCAACTCACACCAGTCAGAATGGCTAAAATTAACAACTAGGGCAATGACAGATGTTGGCGAGGATGTGGAGAAAGAGGGTATCTTTTGCACTGTTGGTGGAAATGCAAATTGGTGCAGCTACTCTGGAAAATGACATGGAGGTTCCTCCATGACCCAGCAATTGAACTACGAGGTATGTATCCGAAGATATAGGTGTGCTGTTTCGAAGGGTCACAAGCACTCCAATGTTTATAGAAGTGCTATCAACAATAGCCAAAGTTGGAAAGAGCCCAATAATATATATTCAATGAAGCATTACTTGACAATCAAAAAGAATGAAATCCTGCCATTTGCAACAACATGGATGGAACTAGATTGTATTATGCTAAGCAAAATTCATCAGAAAAAGAATAATATATGACTTCACTCATGTGGAGTTTAAATTACAAAACAGATGAACATACGAGAAGAGAAGCAAAAATAATATAAAAACAAGGAGGGGGACAAAACACAAGAGATTCTTAATAGGGAGAGCAGGCAGAGGGTTGCTGGAGGGGTTGTGGGTGGGGGGAAGGGCTACGTGGGAAAGGGGCATTAAGGACGATATTTGTTGGGATGAGGACTGGGTGTTATTATGTAGGGGATAAATCACAAGATTTTACCCTTATAATCATCATTGCACTATAGGCTAACTAACTTAAATGTAAATTTAAAAAAATAATAATGCATACATACATACTGCATGATATTAAAGAAAAAAAGAATTAAGACCAAGAGCAATTATAGACCAGCAACAAAAAATTATCAGGAAATGAGGGGAGATGACCTCATTAAGTAGGTGATGATCTTCTGAGATGAAATTCAAAGCTGAAGATTTTTAGAGAAGGGTTGATGTAGGTCTGGAAGTAGAACTGAGGAACAATAAGGACACATATTTTACCAGTTAGTCCGGTGGCATGACGGCTGAAAGAAAAGCAATGAAAACGGAGAAGGCTACAAAGAAACAAATGTTCTCAGGAAGGCAGATTTCAGTTAGAGAAGATGGTGGAGGGAATGTGTAGGAAAGAGGTTGACAACAGAAGGAATTTTGCTAATAATAAAATTTTTCCACAGGGAACACAAAGGTTCTAGATATTGTAAAGGAAAAGAATAGAAACAGATGTGGCCTATGGAAATTTGAGTGAGGGATGATATGAGCAATCTTAAACTCCTTGCAGTGACTGACATAACTCAGTAGGGAGAGGGGAGAGATATAATGAAATTAGTTGTGGTACAATCAAATAATACTGTCAAGGCTGAAAGTGTTGAAAAGCAAGGTGGAATGTGGATGCCTAGAAATCTCTCCTAACCTTGCAGATGAAAGTAGAGACACACAGGGAGGCTGACCTTAACCGAGCATAGAATTCATTCTTGATCCCACTCCAGGAGGTCCATTTACTAAATATACAAGGATACTGAGACTTACTCTTGACTCATATTAGCTATCTGTTAAATAAAAATACTTACCCTTACTATTTGCAGTATACTCTGATGCCTTCTATTCATTCTATTTTTTTTTTTTTAATGTGGGCTATAAGCCACCCAATTCACTTTACAAACCATTAATGGTTTGTAACGCATGATCTGCAAAAATACTGTATTGGGCAATTACTAATAACTTTACAATGTGTACAGAAACCTTTAAGTTCTGAATCTTCATGTCAAATATGTATAAGTCCTTTTGAAATTGATGTGTTAGCTCTACGAGCTAACATACAAATCAAACACACATATACACACAGGAAAGTTATTTTTACTTTTTTATCTTTTATTTATTTCACTTGGTGGATTACTGTAAATGTTTACTCTTACCATTTGATTCGGTCATGACTGTCCTTATGCTATGCTATTATCCAAAGATTATCTGCTAAATCTTCCCCCTCAAACCACACATGGTATAATTAAACAAATGGATACTTTCTTTAAGTCGTTTATTCATTCATTCTTTCATTCATTCATTCCACAAACATTTGCCCAAGGTACTATGATGGAGAATGCTGGGATGGGAACCTAATTTTATACAGAGGCCTGTTAGAGAAAGTAATGTTTAAACTGAGACTTGAAGAATGAAATAGAGCCACTCATCATGTGAAGAACTGGGGGTAAAGCATTCCAAGTAGTTAAAGGGACAGCTAAAGATGTAAAGGGCTTGGGCTTATTAGAAGACTTAAAAAGGAGGTTTCTATGGCTGCATCAGGTAAAGTAAGAAAGGCCAAAGGTTGTAGAGGTGAACAGTGGGTAAATTATACAATGCCTTTTGAACCACAGTGAATTTTATTTAAAGTACAATATAAAACTATGTTTTAACACGAGAGTTATATAATTCAATTTATGTTTTTCAAAGATCATTCCGGCTGCCATATGGAGAATGTAAAGAAGAACTCAAGAAAAGACACTGGGAAAACAATGATAAAGCTATTGCATTCATCCAAGCAAGAGATGCTAATGGCCTGAATTAGACAGTAGAATAAAAATACCGAAACGTGACCACAGTTGAGATATATTTTAGTGTTGTTTGAAATGGGAAAAGACTGGATACTCATAATTTTGTATTCAGCGATGGCTATATAGTGCTGCCATTTATTGGGGGGAAACTGATAGAGAAATGGCATTGGAAGAAAAACCAAGAGTTCCATTTTAAACATGTTAACTTAAAGATGTTAATAAGGTATGCAAGTACAAAAGTGAATTACCAATTTGGATAAATGAATTCACCAAAGTATAACCTGGAAATATATATTTGGGAGCAATCAGAAAATTAATGGCATAGGAATTGCAGATATCATCTTGGGAAAAGAGTATACAGAAACTGAAAATACTGTAGACTATGTTCAAATATTAGAACAGACAGCTTTAAGAACATTTTCAAAATAATTGCCTTTCTCTCCACAAACTACTGAAAATGCCATGTATAACTGATTCATATCCATAGGCTTCTCAATAAATGAACAGACAAATGATACAGCTATATAAACCAATGCATTTGGTGTTTTATTTCTGCCAAGGTTGTTGACTTACTCAGGCAGTACTTCTTTTTATTTTTTAACCTATGTTTCAATTACAAAAGCCATGTAGCACCCACCAGGGGTCAGCAAACTACGCTCATGGGACAAATCTAGGCCATTGCATATTTTTGTATGGCCCATAAGTTATGAATGCTTTTTACATTTTTAAATGGTTGAAAAAAAATTTTTAAGAGTATGTCATAGCATGTGAAATTATATAAAATTCAAATTTCTGCATCAACAAAGATTTATTGGAACATAGTAATGGTAGTAGTGGTTCACATTTTCACATATGGCCTATGACTCCTTTCACACTATGACAGCAGAACTGAGTAACTGCAAGAGAGATTATATTGCCCACAAAGCCTAAATGACTTACAACTTGGTTCTATATAGAAAAAGGTTGCTGACCCCTAAAACAGTACATCACTAACCTAAACCTAACTTATAAATATCTTGCTAACGTGAAATTCATGTAAATATCTTATTTAAATACTCAGAACTTCTCCATATATCAAATGAACTCACATATAAATATTTAGAAGCACAATGTCTACCAGAAGTCACTGGCAAAGAACTGAACCAAAAGTTGAAGATTCTGTTTAGGCCTAGATACTGAAATATCAAGTTAATAAATAAGTATGAAAAGATTTGATAATTATTTCCACCTCAAACATCTAAAACTTTAGAGCTAATTCAGTTCTTTCCATCCCTCCCCACTTTTTCTGTCAAAGAACAAGTGTATGAAATATTTAATACGTGAGGGTCCTTAAAAATAGCAACTACTGCCTTATAATTGTAACACTTCATAAAAATACTTAAAATAAAATTCATTCCATGCATTTCCCACTCTCCAAGTAAACAATGATTCTCACCATTTCAATTTTCCAAATTTAAAAAATGT
This sequence comes from Suricata suricatta, assembly GCF_006229205.1. Lineage (NCBI taxonomy): Eukaryota > Metazoa > Chordata > Mammalia > Carnivora > Herpestidae > Suricata > Suricata suricatta. Next base: position 102,414,697 of record NC_043707.1, on the reverse strand, counting down.
GCTATTATCATTTCTGTTCCATATCAATATTTGGCATACATATATACATTGTATGTGACTTCCTTTAGGCCAAAAAGTAATTGTTCAGTAAATTATTCTTCCAGGACACTTACTGACACCCTATGAGGTTTAAGAAAAAAGTAAAAGCTCTCAAAAAGAATGTCAAACTAATTCCTATATAACAGTTAGAAATATGAAAAACATGCTATTCAGTGTTTTCAATTACATACATAACTCATTCAAAACTGTTTACCATGAAAATGTTTTAACTTGAAAAACACTGTATGTTGATTCTTTAAACTAAGTTACTATTTTACTACAAACTACTTCTGTCAAAGGTAATAAAAACTAATAAAAGCCACTTTTTATACATCTTTTAGTCAATTGTATAACTTCATTTTCTTTTATTTCTAGGCAATTAAAAAACTCACACTGTCTTCCACATCTCCGGTCTTCCAGCCTTTTAACAGCATTTTAGACACAGGTATCTGAAGTTCATTTTCTAGAATCTGTTTAATCTCTCCTGTATAAATAAGAAAAGACTGAATATTACTAACAAAATAATGTAATCAATTTGTCCATATCCAGGGCCAGCATTAATAATAGGCATATAGCACACAACCAGCAACATTTGTCTGATGAATACATTAGAAAAATTTCCATAGTCTAAACTTCAAATCTTGATCAAATAAAATGTTGTCCCTTTGAAAAACTCAGGCTTCAAGATTAACTGTGATAAAAGACTCTACAATTAATTAACTAGTTAACTACATAGCTTTTTAAAGGAAATAGATATCAGTGATGGGGGTAAATAATCTGTTTTATTATTTTTTTTAATAATCTGTTTTAAACCAATCAATTGACAATACCACTAAGTGCTCAGCATGTGGTAGGATTATCAAGTAAAGTATAAAACAAGGTATTATAGAAGGAAAGCAGATTTTGGAATGAAGATTTGAATTAAAGTCTTATCTTGAAGTGAAATCAAATATCTATTCTTAGGTTTTGCATCATAAAATGGGGAATAATATTGCCATTCTTAACTATTTCCAGAACCCAAGGATAAAAGGAGATAACATCCACAAAAGCAAGTGAAAAAAATAAAGCTAATGTACATAATCTAGAAGACAACTTAAATTATGTTAAAGAGAAAAGCAACAGAATTTCAAAAAAGAAAAAATATGTTGGATAAATAGTCAAAGAAGGCTTTATGAGAGAGATAAAACTTAAACCCAGCTTGAAGGACAGCTGGCTTATGAAGGAGAGCCAAACCAAAGGTTACTCTATTCAGTGAAGACAAAAGACTTAAAGATAAAAAGGCCAAAATGAACATGATGCTAATGAAGAACAGTGAGGAATCAAAGTTTTTCCAGTACTCCACAAATCATTTTTCAGGAATCAAGTCTATGTATAAATCAATCAGCTAATTTCTGGAAATACAGATTGTTGAATCAGAATGCATAAGGATTACATATATTTACTTTTATAAGTTGGTGCTAGTCTATACTTTTAGATTCAACCCCATTTGTAATAAGTGAATGAATACTGAAAGAACTGATTATGTTATATATTAAAAGAGGAAAAATAATTCCGTGCTGATAAAGGAAATAATGAGGGCTGGTAAGGGTGTGGGAGGGGGGAGCTTATGCTATACAAGTATTATGGAAACACAGCTGCCAAAGAAAGCAAGGCTACAATCAAAAACATCATGGCCTAAGTGACATGGTTTTACTTCCCCCCCAAAAAATTCCTATCTGGGCACTTTTGATAGTGATTAAACATCACAATATATTTTACAAGCACTAACTTTATCAACTTTGTCCTTCAAAAATGTCACTGCTGACAAAGTATTGTTCTGTTTATGGAAATAGTAGAAAAATGAGCCATACTTTTTACATCAAATACATATAAACATTGTCTTTTTGCTTGTGGTTAAGGTTGGTATTGCTAGAACAGTACTTGTCTGGAACTGGGCTTTGCTCTTGCAAGTCTGGCCATGCTTTCCTCTTAGAAACCGATCTTTACCTGACACCTTCCACATAGACTCTTGGAGACACTCATAGCATTCATAACCTAAAAGACATTTCTTAAAGGAAAAACAAAAAGATATAAGAAAAAACTTTTTTTAAGGTTTCTTTATTTTTGAGAGAGAGTATCAGAGAAAGAGAGAGGGAGACACAGAATCTGAAGCAGGCTCCAGGCTCTGAGCTGTCAGCACAGAGCCCAACACAGGGCATGAACCCACAGACTGCAAGATCATGACCTGAGCCGAAGTCAGAAGCTTAACCGAGTCACCCAGGCGCCCATCAAAAAGAGATTTTTAAGTTGAAGACCCAGTTACTCTTTGCAGCAAGCTTAGGTAACATATAAATAGTCTTTAATTCCAGGTAGAGAGGAACAGAAAACAAAACCAGAATCTTGACAACAAACTGAGTTCCTCATATTTAAAAAATTTATCTCTATTGGTCTCAATTTCTTCTGTGATGTGGGGATAATTATACTATCAACCCTTCATTGTTGCTCTTTAAATCACGTAAAGGCATGAGCAGTATTTTGTATCAGTAATATCCACAAGGGACTAAAATGTTAGTTGTTTGATTTGGATTAACTAAGGTGATACACACATAAATGTTTAGCATAGTGCATGGCCAGTAGAGATTGTCAATAAAGAGTAGTTATTGTTTCGGGGATATCCATAATAATTTTAGTCAGTGAAGTACTAGAATGCAGCAAGTTTCAGAGGCAGTATTCATACCTGGGTCTGCCTGACACCAAATATCTTAACACAAGATGGCACTGACACTATAGCAACTTGGTATGTTACCTGAAAAATGTGAAGATAATACAGATGTCATCAAGAACAGTCCACTGAATTTGCAAACCATATATCTGATAAGGAGTTACGATCCAAAATATATAAAGAACTCACAACACACACACACACACACACACACACACACACTCCAACTAAAAATGGGCAAAGGTCCTAAATAGATATTTTTCCAAAGAAGATATACAAATGGCCTACAGGTACACAAAAAGGCGTTCAACATCACTAATTACTAGGGAATCTCAAGTCAAAACCACAGTGAGATATCACCTCATGTCTATCAAAACGGCTGTTATCAAATGCCAGCAAAAATGTGGAGAAAATGGAACCCTTGGGCACCATTGGTGGGACTGTAAATTAGTACAACCACTACAGAAAACAGGAAGGAGGGTCCTCAAAAAATTAAAAATAGAACTATCATATGGTCCAACAATATATTCAAAGGAAATAAAAACACTATGTCAAAGAGATACCTGCACCCTTATGTTTATAGGAATATTAGCTACAATAGGTAAGTATGGAAGCAACCTAAGAGTCCACTGATGGATGAATAGATAAAGAGGTTATTATGCATACATACATTTCAATATTATTCAACTATATAAAAAAAGGAAGGAAATTTTGCCATTTTTGACAACATGGGACCTTGAAGGCATTATGCTAAGTGAAAGAAGTCAAACATAAAAAGACTAATACTGTATAACTCAACTACATGGGGAATCCACATGAAAAGAAAAGAAACTCATAGGAAAAACAACCAGATTTATAGTAACCAGAAGTGGGGAGTGGGGGAATGGGACAAAGGTGGTCAGTGGTGCAACTTCTAGTTATAATATAAATAAGTAATGGGGATGTAATATATAACACAATGACTACAGTTAACACTACTGTATGGTACATTTTAAAGTTGTTAAGAGAATAAATCCTAAGCATTCCCCTTACAGAAGAAGCTTTTCTTTTTGTATTTATGAGATGATGGATATTAACTAAACTTATAATGGTAATCGTTTTACAATATATATAAGTCATTACGATGTACACCTTAAACTTACACAGTGTTGTTTACCAACTATGGCTCAATAAAACTAGAAAAAGATTTTTTTTAAAAAAACAGCCATTGAATCCAATGGCATACTTTTAAAAAGTCAACTTAGATTATGATTTACATATTATAAAACTCACTCATAAGTTTTGACAAATATATACACCAGCACAACCACTGCCACAATTAAGATAAAGAACATTTCCTATATCACAAAAAAGGTACTCACTTTGAAACAAAAACCTACCCGTACCCAACCATTGATCTTCTTTCTTCTTACTCTAAAGATTAGTTTTGTCTGTTATCTTTTATGTCTGAGTTTTTTTGCTCTGCACGTTTTTTTACCTTCACCTATGGTGCTGTGTACCAATAAAGTTCTTTTTCATTGTTTAGTAGTATTCTGTTATAGTGTAAGACAGGCAACTTCTGAAATGGCTTTCAATGCTTACTACCTCATGGTATCCATGTCCTTTGTAATTCCCTCCCTGTGAGCATGGGTTGTACCAAGTTACTTCTAAAGAAGACAATACAATAATGGTGATGGGATGTGGACTTCTGAGATAGGTTATAAGACTGTGGTTTCCGTCTTGTTAGCAGACTCACTCTTGCCCTTTACTTGTTCACTCTGATAAACTAACTGCCATGTTTTGAACTGGTATGTGGAGAGACAAACATAATAAGGAACAGAGGGAAGCCTTCAACCAAGAGTGACTGAGGAGTTGAGTCTCTCATTTCAACAGCTCACATGGAAATAAATCCTATCAGCAACCCCCCCCCCCCG
>NC_043707.1:102401651-102409944 GCF_006229205.1 Suricata suricatta | reverse complement strand
GCCATTACAATTGTTTGCATAAGTTCAATAAGAATCTGTTCATTTTATAGTAGGACACCGTTGGAAATACTGGTTGTTTGACCAAAGTTTTGACTGGAATGTCCTATTCGAGAGTCAGGCATAGGCTCTGAGATGACCTGACAGCTTTAAGGAACTAAGGTTGACTTTATGGAACATGGAGCCATAAAGCCTCGTGGAAATGTTGGCTTGATACCTTGTTCACAGAGTTCCCAGCAGCCTTCCCAGGTGAGTAAAGAAGGTCACTTCCTGGCAGGTGTAGGAACCTCGGCATATGTTGGGAGCCTCGGGAAGAGGAGTTTGCCCAATTTAACAGGTATTACAGGCCCGTCTGATGGAAAGTGATGGCTTGGCTCGGCTTCTGGCCCAGACTGGCTACTAAAATTCAACCTGGAGATTCCTTATAAAAGGGCCCAGCAAAGCAAGCCTTATAAAGTCCTCATGAACAATCTTTATTCTTGTTGAGCTTATGTAAATAATTAGGCCAGGGTTGTTAAGACTGGACTCGTTCCACCAATGCATTAGTCTCGATTTGGCTATTTCTGTTAATGGAAGTTTTTTTAGAGAGAAAAACTGTGTTTCAGCAATGCACTACTGTAAATGTTATTCTAGTTCTGAGTGTCTTTGAATATTTGTTGTTAGATCTCAGGCTTGTTAGTCTGTGAGGATGATATTTAAAGATGGGGGTCAGCCCCTATTAAAGTTTCAGGTATCTCTCTGGAGTTAAGTGAACCGACTCAGAAGAACCCTCAGAAGAATCCAGTCGATCAGCTTGGACTGATCTTCAAAAAGACTCCAATGCCAGGGATTTCCAGCCCTGCTCCAGCCACACCCCGGAAACTGGCTGGTCTAGCACAGCAGAAGCCTGAGGAATCATCGGTCCAGTAAAATAAACTGTCCTGCCTCTTTGCCATCGGACTGGCAAATGTTGCCCCAGAAAGCTGGGGAAACAGCAAAAGTTCCTGAGAGGATGTTCTGTTGGTATTAATTGCCTCTGATCTAGGCATGGGATTTCAACACTGCAAAAGGTAAGGGGAGCCTACTCCTTTACCACCAGACTCTAATGGGGGGTCCTCAAGTGGCCGCTAGATGGCCCACCAATTTGACTAAGGTTAATAAGAATTATGAAGGCATATTGCACTTATACGCCCAAGGATTCTGAAGAAATTGGCTGTCATTCTTACTTTTGGAAACCAGACAGCGTCAGATATTAGAAACCCTTAAGAAGACCCTTACCAAATTAACCATGGAGACTGGCGGAAATTGGGTAAACTCTCCTTCCCTATGCCCTTTACAGGGTAAGAATTCCCCTTACACCAAGGAGGGCTATGCCAGGCTTTAGGGGTACAATGGTAACTCAGCTGAACCCAGGATTGGGTCAGTTACAAGACAGACGGGGGAATGTAAGGAAGCAGGTTTGAGACAATAGAAGGGTACACATTGCCCAAGGCAAGAGGGACCACCCTTGTAATACCCTTAACATTCCTAAGGGCAGGCCTAGAAATAGAAGCTATAGGTAATCAGTTATTGCTTCAGGCTAGTTACACCCTAAGTGAGGGTCCTGGGTCTTGGGTCTACCCTGTGATTGGTTAACACTCTAAATGTTGTAATTGGATAAAACTATCAATAATAATTGGATTCCTGTAACTCCCCCTTCCCAAACTCATAAAAGCCGTACTCCACCTTTGTTCGGGGCTCTCAGCATGGATCCACCACGCAGGTAAAGTCTGTGAGCCCGAGTTTAGCGTACACTTCCTTAATTGAACCTTGAGGTGACATACTAATTGCAGCCTGTAAGAGACGAGCCAAGCCATGCCTGGATTTCTCATCTATATAAACTATGTGATAACAAATGTTTTCTTAAAACCATTAAATTTTGAGTCGTTTGTTACACAGCAACACAGAAAATACATATGGATAGAGCACAATTTGTTTATACATTCGCCAACTGATGAACCTCTGGGTTATTTCTGTTTTTACCCCTACTGCAAAAAAAAAAAGCTACTATGAACATTATTGTGTAAACCCTTTTGTAAATACGTGCTGATTTTTTTAAATAAATACCTAAGAATGGAATTGCTAGATTGTATGATTAACTTTAAAAAAAACTGCCAAACTTTTCCAAAGTGATTATACCATCATGCATTCCATCAAAGTTCCAGTTGTCGCATATCATTATCAAAAATAAGAACTGTTTTTTTTAATTTTAGCCTTTCCAGTGGGTGTGGTTTTGAACTATGGCTTTAATTTGTATTCCCTCATGAATAATAATAACTAACAATACTGAGCATCTTTGGGTATGCTTACTGGCTATTTGCATATCTTCTACAAAACAGTGAGTGAATATATGTATTATGAGTGGATCTTGTATTGTTCTTGATCTTAGGAGTCAAGAATTTAGCCTTTAGTTATAAAGTATTATATTAGTTGTATGTTTTTCATCAATGTGCTTTAATAGGTTGACAAAGTTTCCCTCTATTCTTACTAGCTGTGTTTAGTTGTTTTGTTTTTTTAGCAACATGAAGGGGTATAAAATGCTCTTTCCTCCACCTACTGAAATGATCAGATGAATTTTCTCATTTATTGTTCTCATATGGTGGATTACAATAAATTATAAGCTATTTAATAAGACTTGCATTCCCATACAAACTCACTTGACCATGAGGTATATTATATACATATGTATATATTTTATTTTACTGAATTCAACTTGCAAATATTTTGTAAAGATTTCTGCCTCTATAAATTGTGAGAAATATTGGTCTGTAGCTTTCTTTTACTATAATGCTTTTGTCTGGCTTTGGTATTAGAATAATGCTGGTTTCATAAAATGAATTAGTAAATATTTCATTCTTTATTTATGAATGATTGCTAGTATTTCTTCCTTAAATATTAGATAGACTTTAGCAGTGAAGCCATCTAATATTGGGTTTTCTTTGTGGGAAGGTTTTGATTGTCAATTCAATTTAAATATCTGTTGTACACCTATTCAGATTTTATTTTCTTCTGTCAGCTGTAATTTGTATCTTTAAAATAATTTTTATAGCTTCTTAAAGTCTGCCAAACTTATTAATTTACAGGCATACATTGTTCTTCATGTTGCCTATTTAACGTCTATAGGTTCCTTTCATTTCCAATATGAATAACTTTTGTGTTTTTTGTTCTTTTTCACAGTATCAAGTGAATTATCAATTATATTCATCCCTCAAAAAAAATCAGCTTGAAGTTTTATTTTTGTTCATTCTTCTACTATTTTCTGCTTTGTATATATGTGTATACACATATAAAATTTGCTTCCTTCTATACTTACTTTGGATTTTATTTGCTTTAAAAAATACTTTAACAGTTTTATGGTTGACATGAAATAAGTTACATATATTTAAAATCTACAATCTCACAAGTTTTGACAAATATATACAAAACGTAAATCTACCATCATAATCAAGATTGTAAATTTATCCATCACCCCTGCAAAGGTTTTCTTATGGCATTTGGTAATTCATCTAAACTATACTAACTCCATTACCAGAGAACTGCTGATTTGATTTCTGTAACTATGGTTAACTTAGAATTATCTAGAATTTTATATAAATGAAATTGCAGAAAATGCTTTTGAAATCTGGCTTCTTTCAGTCAAAAGATTCTCCCACACTGTTGTGTGTAACAATAGTGCATTTCTTTTTTTACGAAGTATAGATATACAACAATGTATTTATCTATCATCTACTGGCTTATGGGCTTTGAGGTTGTCTACAGTTTGGTGCTTTTACAGATAAACTGCCATGAACAATAATGGACATGTCTTGATAGACATATGCGTTTATTTCTCTTGGGCAAACACCTAAAGGAAGAATGGTCAGTGTATTTTTTAACTTTGTAGGAAACTACCAAACTCCTTTCCAAACTAGTTTGTAATATGTCTTCAAATTTATTCTTTTCTCCTTTAATGTTTAACCTATTAATCCCGTGTAGTAAATTTTTCATCTCAGACATCATGATCTTCATCTCTAGACACTCAATTTGGGCCATCTAAACATTTCCAATGACATGATTTTAAATCTTTCCTATATTTTAATTCTTTTTATAATTACAATAGACATTTATTTAAAGTAACACATTTATAGCTCAAATAGTTATTATTTTACATTTCATGTTTACCCAACTTGAAAAAATATATTTATAAGACAGGGGCGCCTGGGTGGCTCAGCTGATTGAGTGTCTGACTTCAGCTTAGGTCATGATCACATGATTCATGGGTTTGAGCCCTGTGTCAGTCTCCTGCTGACAGCTCAGAGCCTGGAGCCTGCATTGGATTCTGTGTCTTCATCTCTCTCTGCCTCCACTCCCCTACCCCAAATCATGCTCTGCTCTCTCTCAAAAATAAATAAACATTAAAATAAAATATTTGGAAGGTATCTATAACCACAGATTTCAACTCCATGATTATTTCTTTGTCCATTCTTCTTTTCTTTTCCAAATAACTCCTTCAGATATGGTTCAAGGTAGAATTTACACTCTTCCTATTTTGTCCAGTGCTCTTTAGGAACCATCTGCTGCTTCATGGTTAGGTCCAATGCTCTCTTAATGTGAAAACACTCCATTGTTATAAAAGTTCTCAGGAAGCCTTCTTATGGACTCTTTCATATCATCATTCCCATTTATTATATCATCTTTCATTAACTCCAGTTTATTGAACTCTGCCACCAGCTTGATGCTACAATCACAGGCCTGCTTTCCTCTCTCTTAAAAATAAAAACACAGGGCACCTGGGTGGCCTAGTTAGTTAAGCAGCTGACTTCACCCCAGGTCATGATCGTGTGGTTTGTGAATTCAAGCCCCAATCGGGCTCTGTGCTTACAGCTAAGAGCCTGGAGCCTGCTTTGGATTCTGTGTCTCCCTCTCTCTCTGCCCCTCTCCTGCTCATGCTCTGTCTCTCTTTCTCTCAAAAATAAACGTTAAAATTTTTTAAATAAGCATATTAAAAATAAATAAAAACAATACAAAGCAAAAACAAAACATAAATATAATTATAAAATAGTTATAAAATAGTTATAAAAACTATTTTAATGTCCTTTCTGCTAATTCTAACATCTAAATCAGTTTGGGATTGTTTTTTATTTCTCTCCTCATTATGGGCCAGGTTTTTCTACATCATTCTATGCCTGGCACTTTTTATTGGATGTACGACATTGTGAATTTTACCTTGATGGGTGATAGATATTTTTTTGTTCCTAAAAATATTCTTAGGGTTGGTTCTAGGATGCAGATAAGTAACTTAGAAACAGCACTTGAGTCTTGCTATTAAGATGTCAGTAGGTTTCATCTGAACAGTATTTCATCTAAAGCTAATTATTCCCCATTATTGAGGCAAGAGTCTTGAAACCTTGAATACTCTATCCAAGCATCGTGGATTTTGAGATTTTCCAATCTAGGTTGTGAGCACAGACACTATTCCTGATAGTATTCCTTGTAAGCCTTTTGGGTGGTTTATTTAGCTGTTTTAGGAATGAAGGTAAACCCTGTTCCTATAAATACAAGGAGGGAAGAGAACACTTCTTAGTGGAAGTGGAACTAGTGTAGTACTATTTCTTAGTGGAAGTCGATCATTGTTTTTAGAATTTTTTGAATTAAGCAACTGAATCATGAATTCCCTCTCAATACCACTTTATCAGCATCAAACAAATGCTGGTATGCCATTTTTCCATCTTAAATTAGTTCAAAATATTTTCTAATTTCCTTTGTGATTCCTTCTTTGACCCCTGGTTTATTTAAAAATATGTTAACTTCCAAATATATCAGGATTTTCCAGACTTTTGATTTTGATTTTCATTCCACCGTTTTCAGAGAATACAGTTCACATGATTTTTAAACTTTTAGTGACTTGTTTTAAGTCTGAGTATATTTTCTGCCCTAATAAATGTACCAACTGCACAGGAAAAGAATGTTTATTCTGCTGTAATTACGAGGATTTTTATATACTTCAAATAGGTCAAACTGGTTGATATATGGTTCATATTAGCTGTCTGTTGTTCTAAACATTACTATGAGAAAGGACTGCTATCATCTCCATTTATGAATGAGGATTCATCCATTTCTCATTTCAGTTCTATCGGGTTTTGTTTCATATGCTTTCAAACTGTTATTAGACATGAACACATTTATGATCCTTTGGTCTTTGTGATGAGTGCGATGAGTTCCCATTTTCATCATGAAATGTCTCCATTTGGTCCTCTTAACATTTCTTGCCCAGTGTCTATTTCATTTAATATTAACATAATATAATAACATGCTATTAGCATAGTACTTTATATATATTTCAATACTATATAATTAATGTGGGCTTTGGGTTGCACGGGTGGCTCAGTTGGTTAAGAATCTGACTTAAAAAATTTTTTTAATGTTTTATACTTATTTTTGAGGGACAGAGAGAGACAGCACTAGCAGGGGAGGGTCAGAGAGAGAGAGAGAGATAGAATTTGAAGACAGGCGACAGGCTCTGAGCTAGGTGTCAGCACAGAGCCCGATGTGGGGCTCGAACCCATGAATTGTGAGATCATGACCTGAGCTGAAGTCAGATGCTTAACCGACTAAGCCACCCAGGCACCCCCTTTTGTTTTTTTAGCATCTGACTTTTGATTTTGGCTCAGGTCATGCTTTTTCAGTTATGAGTGAGATAGAGGCCTGCGTCAGCTGGGGCATGGAGCATGGTTGGGATTCTCTCTCCCTCTCAAAATAAATAAATAAAAACTTTTAAAAAAATATGAAGTGATTTACTTGTACATATATCATTGAAAGCCAATCTAGTCTCACAATCTTTACCTTCTAATAAGAATGTGAAATAATTTATATTAATTGTAATTACTATATGGTTTTACTATTTTCTATTCATCCTATATTTTATCTCTTTCTATCTTCATTTGACTTTATTGAGTATTTTTAGATATTTCATTCTATTTCAATCCTTGGCTTGATACCTATTACCTGTATTTCATTGTTTTAGTGATTACTCTAGGGCTTATAATATGCATTTTTAACTTAATACCATCTGCTTTCAAATAATATAGGACCTGTCTTACAACAGTATACTTGTATTTCCACGTACCTTTACTTCTACTTAATTCATAAACCCAATATATTGTCAATCACTTTAAAAAATTAAAAATAAAAAATTTTCATATGTACCCAAATATTTACAATTTCTGATGTTCTTCATTTATTTGCATTAATCTAATTTTCTGTTATCATTTTCTTGCTGTCAAAGGAACTTCCATTAACATTTCTTGTGGCTTTTGTTTGTGAAAAATATCTTTATTTAGTTTTCATTTTGGAAAGATATTTTTGTTGGATGTAGCACTCTAAGTTAACATTTTATTCCTTCAGTACTTAAAAATATCACTGATTGTCTTCTGGCTTGCATGGCTTCTGATAAGAAGTCTGTAGTCATTTTTTTTTTTTTGGCTTTAATGAATTTATTATGTAGGGCCATTTTAGATTTTAAAAAATAGTTTTATCTCTATCTCACATAAAATTTCAGAGAGCACTCTCCAAAGTCAGCATAGAGGTTTTATTCATAAAAATCATAAGGAATCAAGATTTTTCCATTATGTCATTTCATCTTTGTCCTCGTGGTCCAAAACGGGAAAAAATAATTAAGAAAAGAGTAAATAGTATCTAGTATCTCTCTCTTTTTAAATGAAGACTCCCCAAAGCTGCCACAAAGCATATATGCTAACTTATCACTGAATAAAACTTAGCCCCATAACTATACCCAGCTGTAACTGTAGTTATTATTCTGGACTACCATGTGCCCACATAAATATTGAGTATAATATTAATAAGGATGAAGTGGGAATAGATAAGGGGGAAATCAACAGTCCTGCAACATTGATCTTTACTAGTACATATTAGGTTTTTTTTTTCTCCATAATATTTTATTGTCAAATTGTTTTCCATACAACACCCAGTGCTCTTCCCCTTAAGTGCCCTCCACCATCACCACCACCTCTTTTCCCCCTCCCCCTTCCCCCTCAACCCTCAGTTCATTCTCAGCATTCAATAGTCTCTCAAGTTTTGCATCCCTCTCTCTCCCCAACTCTCTCTCTCAAGAGACTACAGATGTTGGAGAGGGTGTGGAGAGACGGGCACCCTCCTACACTGTTGGTGGCAATGTAAACTGGTGCAGCCGCTCTGGAAAACAGTGTGGAGGTTCCTCAAAAAACTATCCATAGAACTCCCTTATGACCCAGCAATAGCAGTGCTGGGGATTTACCCAAGA
>NC_043707.1:102369615-102401551 GCF_006229205.1 Suricata suricatta | reverse complement strand
GCTGCCTGTCTATTCATTTTCTTCACTGTGAAGCCTGGCGCTGTGATAGTCAGCCGCTGAGAGTCAGCTGGGCTGGTCTTTCCACAATTGCTTTGCAGTTCTTGGAGGAGATATTATGAGCAATCTCTGCACAGTGAGATTTGCTGCGCATCAGCAGCATTTCAAGCTCCTTGACACTGTGGACTAGGAACTGCCAGAAGCTGCTGGGCAGCAAATGCTTTGTTTTCTTATTGCTCTCATAACCATTGTGGGGCATTGAGATCTGTCCCTTGATTGTCCTGTGTGCCCTTTTGTCAATGCCTTTGGATTTTTGCCAGTTGCTCTTAAAATTTCTTAATTTTTAAAAATGTTTTTTATTTATTTTTGAGAGACAGAGAAAGACAGCGCAAGCAGGGGAGGGGCAGAGAGAGAGGGAGATACAGAATCTGAAGCAGGCTCCAGGCTCTGAGCTGTCAGCACAGAGCCCGATGTGGGGCTTGAACCCATGAACCATGAGATCATGACCTGAGCCAAAGCCAAACACTTAACCGACTGAGCCACCCAGGTGCCCCAGTTGCATTTAATTTTGACAGACCAGTCTGACTACTGCTGGATGACTTGTCGTACTACTGATTTCCGGCAATTTTATTATGATCTGTTTTAATATGGTTTTCTATGAGTTACTCCTACTTGGAGTTACTAAGTTTCTCATACTTTTGAGTTTATATTTTTCATGAAATTTGGGTAGTTTTTTGTTATTATTCCTTTGACATTTTCGTGTTTCTACTAGCTCCTCTAGTTCAGGAATCTAATCATACCTACATTAAACCACTCAATTTGTCCCCCAAAGGTCACTCAGGAGGCATTCATTCCACCACCTCACTCCTGTAGTTTTGCTGTGTGTAACTTCACTTTGCATTGCTTTTATTGCTATGTTTTCAAATTCATTGATCTCTTCTTCAACAGCATCTACCTCTTAATTCTTCTAAGTAAATTCTTTCTTCGCAGATCTTATACTTTAGAATCTCTATTTGGCCGATTTTCAGTATTTTTCATTTCGTTCCTCATTCCATTCTTTGATTTCCTTTTATCTCTTAAGAATAGTTATGGCAGCTGTTTTGAAATCTTAATCTGCTGTTATCATTTTTGCCATTTATGTATTTTTATTTTCAAATTTTTCTCTAAGTTATGAGTCATACTTGGATACTTCTCATGTCTACTATTTTTGACTAAATGCCATTCATTATGAAAATTATAGAAATGAGCATCTACATTACTGGTTTGCCTTTAAAGAGTGTGCAAGTTTATTCTGACAGGCCCTTAATTTTCATGCATATCCGACTGATCCTCTTTAGACTCCTTCACAACACTTTTTAGGGTGGATCTAAAGCAGTGCTTCTCAAAAGTATTCTCAAAAGTATAGTTCAAGGATTCCTAGGATTGTTTGAGTCTGATTGTACAAAAGTAATGCTAAGTAATACTGGTGGTACTTTATCACATATCAAAATAGTGGTGTTAGCTGAACTAGTAGTCCTTGTATTGTATCCTTAACAACAAATACTCGCATTTAAAAGAAAAGCCATGAAGTACCAAAAATGATTATTTTTATTAAACCTTGGTGCTTTTAGTATTATGTGTGATGAAACTGGAAGCACTCATAAAGGACTCCTGTTTCATATTAAAGCACAATCATTGTTCTGAGGAAAAGGACTTGTTTGCAGCGTGAGATGAACTGTTTTTCTCATAAAACACTGTTTTTACTTGAATAAATGATATCACACTATGTTATTCAGAGTTGACATTTTCTTTAAAACGAACAAAGTAAGCCCATCAACCCAAGGAAAAATTCTGGCAACAACTTTTTTGTCAATGATAAAATGTGAGGCTTCAAACTAAATACCAAATTTTTAAAAACTTTGTATATGTTATTATGAGCTTGATGACCTTCCCCATATTTAAAACACTTTTCTGTGAGATCAGTGATGTTATTAACAATTATTGGAGCACCTGGGTTGCTCAGTTGATTAAGCAACTGACTCTTAGTCTCAAGTCAGGTCATAATCTTACAGTTTGTGAGTTCTAACCCCGCATTGGGCTCCATGCTGACAGTGTGGAGCCTGCTTGAGATTCTCTCTCTCTCTCTCTCTCTCTCTCTCTCTCTCTCTGCCCCTCCTATGCACACTCTCTCCCTCATTCTCATAAAATAAACAAATACACTTTTTAAAAAACAAATGATTTATTGATATCATATAATGCAATTTAATATTTCATTGATCTATATAACTAAGTGAATCAATGTTTTCCAAATGACTATCTCATGATGTTAGAAAATCATGCAGTGAAAGTAAAGATACTCCAGTGAATTTTCATATAACAGAATACCAAAATTTCACTGATGTGGTTTCAGATTTTGCATTGCAACTAACCTTTAAGAAATGATCATTTACCATGTTTTGGTTGTAGATTCAAATGAGAATATCAAATAAAACTGTAAGAATATAGGGACGAGTTAAGATGGTGGAGTAGAAAAGGGACCGTGGGCTTGTTTTGTCCCTGGAACACAGATCAACATCAAACCATTCTGAACAACTAGGACATTGATCTGAGGATTAATAAAACAATCTGCATTATTTGAGGGAGAGAATGTGGCAGGTACACCCAACTGCAGAGGTGAACTGGGGGAGAGAAGAGCCATGGAATCAGAGAGAGGAGGAATCCATTTTTGAGAAGAGGAGAAAGAGAGCAGGTGAGGTTGAGCAGAGCCTCTCTCTGTTCGCACAAGAAAAATACTCCCTCTCAAAGTATCTAAAGAAAAAGAGTGAAAACATATACAGGGGACTGTGCAAGAAAACTGTTCCCCCAAAATAACTGATAGGAAAAAAGGAGAGGGTTTCAATACCACCAGTTTTTTATAAACAGCAAAGAGTCTGGTTTATAAGGTCAGCACCTAGTAGCACTCTGGCAAGAAAGCAGGGCAGAGCCCTGGGAGTGGGCAGCACAGGCTAAGGATCCCCCAGGTCTCACAGGGAAAAGCGGTTACCCTGCCTGGAGTGCATTTGGTAGAGGCAATATAGACCTCCACAGGCAAGACCTGGTAGGTGCCATCAAGCTACCCCACTAGCCTATATAAAAACAAAGGCGCTGGCTGAGGGCAGCAAACCCTGGTGCTGGCTGTGTGTTGGGATTTATCATAAACTCTGAGCCACTGCTGCTGCATGGTTGCACAAACATTTTCTGGGACAAGCCAGTACTACCCACAGCAAAGCAAGACCCTTCCGCAAAGGATCCCCACAGGCTGAGCCACAGGGGTCTCTGAAGTGTGGGGTTGTGCAACACAGCTGCCAGTGGAGATAAAACTCTGGAGAGAGGTGCTACCTGGCAGACGGACAGCTCGGACATGGATGGGAGATGGCAGGGAGCTGATGGACCAGGAGACACAGGAGGGGTGATTGATAACTAGTCTAAGAGTACAGGAACTTCCTGATGGGGGAGATTCTTTCACCATTAGCACACTCATCCACCCCAGGGAGCTAACCACTGCCACCAAGTGGAGGAGAATGGAGCAGTTACACTAAACCCTGCTCCAAGCACCCTCCAGGCACAACTCCACTAGAGCAATTAAACTGAGAAGCAGAGCAGAAGACCGCTCCAGACGACCAACATAAATCCCTTCCAGGCATTTAGTCTACTGATCATAGAATGCTGAAAGTTTCAGCTCTCGGTAAAACTGGATGTAGATTCACTTAGGTTTTTGTTTTTTGCTTCTGTTTCTGTTTTGCTTGTTTTTTTCTTGGATACAGAAAGAGAATGTTTTTATTTATTTATTTTTTTAATTTTTTGTTTCTTTTCTCTTGTCTGTTTTTTCTGTCAAGCTTCCCTTAACAAGCAGACCAAAACACACCTAGGATCTAGCCTCCTTTATTTGATTTTTTCTAACTTTTTTAAACTTTTATTTCACTTTATTACTTTTTTCCCTTCCTCCAAAATAACACGACAGAAGAATTAACCTCAAAAAAAAAAAAAAAAAAAAAAAAAAACCAGGGAGAAATGATGGCTAGGGATTTAGTCAGTACAGATATAACTAGGAGTCTACACTAGAATTTAAAACAATGATTATAAGGATATTAACTGGGCTTTTAAAAAAAGCATAGAAGACACCAGAGAATCCCTTCTGCAAAGATAAAAGAACTAAAATCTAGTCAGGCTGAAATTAAAAATGCTGTAACTGAGATGTAAGCCCAAATGAAGGTCACAAAAACAAACATGGATGAGGCAGAGGAGCAAATTAGAGACATAAAAGATAAAATTAAAGAAAATAATGAAGCTGAAAAGAGGGAAATAAAATACATCACAAAAGTAAACTCAGGAACCTCAGCAACTTATTAAAACAGAGTAACATTTGTATGATACGAGTTCCCAGAAGATGAGATGAAGAGATAGAAAAAGGGCCAGACGGCTTATATAAATAAGTTATAGCTGAAAACTTCCCTAATCTGAGAAAAGACACAGAAATCAAAATCCAAAAAGCACAGACAACTCCCATTAAATTCAATGAAAGCTGGCCACTGCCAAGACATATCATTGTCAAATTCACAAAATGCACCACCAAGGAAATCCTGAAAACAGCAAAGGAAAAAAATCCTTAACCTTATAAGGGAAGACAGATCAGGTTTGCAGCAGATCTATCCACAGAAAGTTGGCAGGCCAGAAATGACTGGCATGATATATTCAATGCACTAAACAGGAAAAATATGCAGCCAAGAATACTCTATCCAGCAAACTGTCATTCAGAATAGAAGGACAGAGAAAGAGTCTCATAGAAAAACAAAAACTAAAGCAGTCTGTGACCACTAACCCAGCCCTGCAGAAAATTTTAAGGGAGACACTTTGAGTGGAAAAAAAAACAAAACAAGAAAACAAACGATGACCAAAAGCAGCAAAACTAGAAAAGACCAGAAACACCAACTCTACAAGTAACACAATGGCACTAAATTCATAACTTTCAATAATCATTCTGAATAGAAATGAACTAAGCACTCCAATCAAAAGATGTAGGGTATCAGAATGGATTAAAAAAAACCAAGATCCATCTATATGAAGAGACTCATTTTAGACCTAAAGACACCTACAGATTGAAACAACACCCCACTGACAGCAATGGACAGATCATCTAAGCAGAAAGCCTTGCAAAAGGAAACAATGGCACTGAATGACACACTGGACTGGATAGATTTAACATATATTCAGAACATTCTATTCTAAAGCAGTAAACTATACATTCTTTTCAAGCGCACATGGAACATTCTCCAGAAGAGATCACATACTGGGTCACAAATCAGCCCTCAACTAGGACTAAAAGATCAATTATCATACCATGCATATTTTCAGATCACAACATTATAAAACTTAAAGTCAACCACAAGAAAAAATTTGGAAAGCCCTCAAATACATGGAGGTTAAAGAATATCTTACTAAAGAATGAATGGATTAAGTAGGAAATTGAAGAAGAAATTAAAAAAATAAATGGAATCAAATGAAAATAAAAACACAATAGTTCAGACCTTTGCGATGCAGTGCTAAGAAAGAGAGACCCCAAATGTCCATTGACTAATAAATAAAGAAGATGTGGTATATGTATACAATGGAATATTACTCAAGTCAAAAAGAATGAAATCTTGTTATTTGCAATGATATGTATGGAACTGAATATAGCATGCTAAGCAAAACAAATCAATCAGAGAAAGACAAAGACTGTATGATTTTACTCATACGTGGAATTTAAGAAACAAAACAGATAAACATATGGGATGCAGCAGGAAAAGATAAGAGAGGGAAACAAACCACAACTGGCTTTTAATGATAGAGAACAAACTGAGAGTCGATAGAGGGACATAGGTGGGAGATGTGCTAAACAGGTGATGGGTGCTAAGGAGGGCACTTGTGATGAGCAGTGGTATTCTATGTAAGTGATGAATCACTGAATTCTACTCCTAAAATAATACTGCACTGTATATTAAGTAAAATTTAAATTAAAAAACTAAAATTAAATAACATCAGAATATCATCTGAAAGGACGCATGGGTGGCTCAGTTGGCTAAGCAGCAGAGTTTGCCTCAGGTCATGATTTCACGGTTTGTGAGTTTGGACCCCACATTGAGCTCTCTGCTGTCAGCTTACTTTGGATCCTCTGTACCCCTCTTCTTCTCCCCCTCCCCTGCTCACTCTCTCTCTTTCTCACAAAAATAAATATTTTTTAAAAAAGAATAGTATCTGAAAGGCTTTTAAAATATTCCTCCTTTCTCCAATTATATATCAGTTTGTGACACCATTTTCTACACATACTTCAACAAAATAAACTGAAACAGAATGAATAAAGTAGCAGATTTAAGAATCTAGCTGCCTTCTACCAAAATAAACATCAAAGAATTTGCAAAAATGTAAAATAATGTCCCTTTTCTTGTAATTTTTTTATTTTGGAAAATTATTTTTCATAAAGAATCTTATTTATGTCAACATGTAATGAGTTCTATTTTGTTATTTACTACTTAATAAATATTTGAATTTATCAGTTTTAATCACTAATATAGAAAATATTCCTCTGGAAACTCTACTAACTGTATGTTCAACAGAATCTCTTTCCACTGGCTGGAAGGAATGTAATAGTCTCCTAACCCTACCTATAAGCTCAAGAAATTGTTCAACTTCATCTGTGATATGCAGATTACTATTCAGCCAAAGATCTGAGGGGAGCACAATCCAGATTTCTGGAGTTTTCTCTACATAGCTCTCTTTTCTCTAGTATTTCTGTCCAAAATATCCCCGTCATCTGAGCATCATGGACCTCCAAGCTCTTCTTTTCATCTCAGTAAGACTATCAGGTTCTGCTTGGGTTCCCTTTCTGTAAACAATGGTCTAGGAACTTCTCCAAGCCAGAAATCAGAGGGAACTAAAGAGCTCACCTTGTTTGTTTTCTTCTTCTCAGGGATCATAGCCTATTACGTTGCCTGCTGTCCAATACCTAAAGACAATTAATTCATATATTTTGTCCAGTTTTACAGGTGCTTTCAGCAGCCCCCACACCAATTATTCCTCTAGGGGCAGAAATAGAAATTCTTACAATTTTTATTTCTCTAAGTTATTGCCAACAAAAATCCCAATGTTTTCCTAGGTTTGAAATAGTTTCAGAAAAACTAACCAATCAGACACATCTGGGTGGCTTAGTTGGTTACATGTCCAACTCTTGATTTGGGCTCAGGTCATATCATGATCTCACAGTTCATGGGGTCAAACCCCACACAGGGCTCCATGCTGACAGTGCGGAGCCTGCTAGGGATTCTCCCTGTCTCTCTGCTCCTTCCCTGCTCATGCTCTCTCTCACTAAATAAATACATAAACATAAAAAAAATCAACAAAAGAAGAAAAACTAACCAACCAGAGATGTAGCTCATGATAGTATAGTCAGCTATTATTAGACACACTGATTCTATTTTACATGATAATGCCTGCCTTTACATCGGAAATCATGGTGTTTTATATTTATGTGGTTTTATATTAACATGAACCATAAATTAGTTTATCTAATAATTCATTTTATAGTAAGGATATTACAAACATTGCTGAGTATAATAATTGCCTTTGGTTTTTTGTTTTAACAGCAACATTTCTCTAGACTTTTCCATTTTTTAGTGACAAGAAAGCTAAAAAGAAAAAAGAAAGAAAAAAACCACTACTTCAAACCATATTCAGCAACTGCTCTAAACAGAAAGGTCCTTTAGTCTGCTACACTATAATAAACTGAAAACATATTTATAAACACTTTCTTTATCTGACATTTAAATGCCTAAGAAACAGACTTTTTATATAGTTGTTTTTCTCTTCCTTCAGACTCTCAAATTTTAAAAAATACACTATGTATGAATTAATTACCTTCTTTCAAGTTCATTTGAAAGGAATATGTAGTATTAAACCTTTATATCTATAAAAGCAACTAAATATGGGGGGGGGAAAGGATACAAATGGCTATTAATACATTCTGATTATTTCTTTTCACAGAGGAAAATGTGTAGTGAAAATTGGATAGTGAGACTATATTAATAATTTCCAAGTGGAATACAGCACATTGTTACAATGTTATAATCACTAGGATGAAAAGCACTATTCCAGTTCTGTCACTGGGTAACTATCATTAAGGCAAATTACAGGCCCTCTCTGGGCATCAAATTCCACATTAATTTAAAAAAACCTATGGATACGTTTCATATTAATGATGACTGTATGCCACCTGCTGCCGTTTTTTTTTAATTTAAAAATGCCAGCACAAGTGGGAGCCAAAAAATTAAAACTGCCCCCCCCAAAAAAATGATAGTCTATCTCAGTAGACACAATAAGGAAATCAAATCTGTAACCTGAAAGAAACAAAATGTGCAGTAAGTATCATATGGATTTTTTCCAAGTACAATCCTCAAAACTGAATTCCCCCCTATATTCCTTTAACATTTTTCCAACTCAGAAATACTTTAGTGCTCCCAATCATTTCCTTATTTTGAACATTATAACCTGAGTCCTGACAAATACTTGTTTGAACTATGAAAGCTATTCTTTTGAGAAAAATTAGATTAAGATTCTGTGTCAGAAGAAGTACATTAGGCTTTGAAGGCTAGAAAGGACCCATCTAAGAGACTGTTTAAAACTACTCTAAAATATGACTTATCCAAGAACACGTAGGACTTTAACAGCAGAGACAAGGCAATGTTGCATTGCTTCTCCCTCTACACCACACTCTGACCTCACAGATTCACAGGTGCACCTCCTGCATAACCTGCCACTCAAACACATAAATTTAAACATAAAGATCATTAATATAACACCTATAATTATCAAAAGAATCATAAATATATAGACAGTTAGGGGTTCTGAGACAAAAGGATTCCAGAAAATGCTATTCATTTTTACATGGTTATTTGCAGTGTGTCACTGGTCCTACAGGAACTTGAGATTACACCCAACAATGCATACATACACTCTATCAGACTACTCTAAAAGCTAATGTTGTGTCTGCGAAATTAAAAGGCCTAAGTCATTTTTTCCCCCAAACATCAGTGTTCCCCTGAATGCTGAAAGAAACCTAAAGATTATATTAATAGGTAAGGGAAGTATTTAAAATAACTTTTTAGAGGGGGCGCCTGGGTGGTTCAGTCAGTTGAAAGGCCAACTTCAGCTCAGGTCATAATCTCATAGATCACGAGTTCAAGTCCTGCATCAATCCTGCTGCTGTCAGCGCACAGCCCACTTCAGATCCTCTGTCCCCCCCTCTCTCTACCCCTCCCCTCTCATACTCTCTCTCTCTCTCTCTCTCTCTCTCTCAAAAATGAGTAACATTTAAAATAGAAACAAATAAAATAACTTTTTAGGAAGCAAAAGTCCTAGTTACTTATGAAACATATCAGTCAATAAAGATTATCAAATAATTTTCATTAGTGAATGTTTTCTATTTACCTGTTTCTTGTATTGTAGGTCCATTGCCCAAATAAAGACACTCTGTGCTTGTTATTCATATAACAAAATTGATTAAAGATCTAAAATCTCATATCCATGTCATATCTACTCTGTGTAAAACATTAAGTTTAGCACTCTGAAGAACACAAAAAACTAAATAATAAATCAGGATGGAAAGGGCTTCCTAATTTTAAACATAAAGGGAAAAACTATGAAGAAAAAGCCCAATACATACTATCAAAATAAAAAACTTCCTTATCTTCAAAAGCCCAATAAAATAAAAATGTAAATTGGGAAAATATCTTCAAAACAGATAATGAATAAAAGGATAATCTCATTTACATAAAAAGTTCTTATGAATTAAAGTTTTTAAGTCAACAGAAACATATAAACTCACATATAAAAGAACCACTAAACTTAGGGAAGTATTAACTCATTAGTAAATTGCAAGAAAAGTGAATTGAATACAAAAGGTATCATTTATTGCCAAACTGGCAAAGCATTTTGTTTCTTTGTTTATTGTGGAAATATAGACATACCATAAAATGCACCACTCTAAGCACTTTAAGGTGTGCAGTTCAATGGCATTAAGTACTTTCACATTGTGTAACCATTACTCCTATCCATCTCCAGAACTTACTCATCACACCACACTGTAACTCTGTACCCATTAAACAATAACTCCCTATTCCCACGTCCCCCAGCTCCTGGTAACCACTAACCTACATGCTAGAATTTGACTATTATCTGTACCTCCTATAAGTGGAATAATATATATGTATCCTTTTGTGTCTGGCTTATTTTGTTTAGCATAATGTCTTCAATTGTCATCCATGTTGTAGAATACTGCAGAATTTCATTCCTTTTTCAGGCTGTATAATATTCTATCATATGTGGTTTGTGTGTATCACATTTTGCTTATCTATTTTTCAGCTGATAGCCTCTTGCAATGTTTCTACTTTTTGTTCTATTCTTCTGCAAATGTACTTGCTTTCAATACTTTTGGGTATATACTCAGAAGGGGGATTGATGGATTACATGATAATTCTATGTTTAATTTTTCAAGGAGCGCCACACTGTTTCCCCAGTAGCTGCACCATTTTCGATTCCCATCAGCAATGAACTAGTGTTCCAATTTCTCCAGACCCTCACCAACTCTTAATACTTTCTGTTGTTTTGGTAACAGTAATCCTGATGGGTGTGAAGTGGTATCTCACATTGGTTTTGATTTGCATTTCTCTCATGATTCATGATGCTCATCATATTCTCATGTGCTTCTTGGCCATCTGTATATTTTGTTGGGAGAAATTTCTACTCAAGTCCTTTGCCCAATTTTTAAACTATTTTTTATTGAGATATAATTGATTATAACATTATGTAAATTTAAGGTGTACATATGTTGATCTGACATATTTATATGCTGGAATTTGATTACCATTGTAACCACTCTATCACGTCACAATTATTCCTTTTTTGGGGTGGGAAAATTTTAAGTGGATTGTTTGGATTTTTTTCTGGGGGAGTTGTAAGAGTTCTTTATATATTAATCCCTTGTCAGATATTTGATTAGCAAGTATTTTCAACCAGTCTGTAGGTTGCCTTTTTAGTCTGTGAATACAATCCTTGATGCACCCAAGTTTTTAATTTTGATGAAGTCCAGTTCACTTACTTTTTTTCTTTTGTTCCTGTACTTTTAGTACCATATACCAAAAAAAAAAAAAAAAAAAAAAAATCATTGCCAAACCCAATGACATGAAGCTTTTCCTTTATATTTTGTTATTTTTCTCTTATGTTTGAGTTCTTATGTTTAGGTCTTTGAGTTTTTGTTTTTTTTTTAACTATCACAAACTGTTGGCAGGGGTATAAATTAATATACTATTGATGGCAATTTAAACTAGTAAGACTTCACTGTAGAGTTATTTGGTAGAATATGCCAAAAACTTAAAAAATGGGTGTGTCTCCTCTCATGTAGAACTGCACTTTTAAGCATCTATATTAAGAAAAATAATCACTGAGATTCAACAAAGTTCACTGCAGAATATTACAGTGAAAGGTCTGGATTGGAGGGAAGCTCAAAATAACCAGCAAAAGGGAAATGATCCACTAAATCACAGTATGGATTTGAAAACCTGTGTACTTCAAGAGTATTTTCTTTTTGAGAGACTGAATGTGCACAATCAGAGGAGAGGGAGAGAGGGAGAAAGGGAGGGAAGGAGGGAGGATGAGAGGGAGAGAGGATCTCAAGTAAGCTCCACATCCAGCATGGAGCCTGACGTGGGGCTGGATCCCATAACCATGAGATCATGACCTGAGTCAAAAATCAAGAGTCAGACGCTTAACCAACTCAGACACTTAGGTACCCCAAGTATTTTAAAATACAGAAAATGATCATGATACAATACAAGTGAAAATAGCAGATTATGGGGTGCCTGGGTGGCTCAGTTGGCTGAGTTCCAACTTAGGCTCAGGTCATGATCTCACGAGGTCATGAGTTCAAGCCCCACATCTGCTTGCTGCTGTCACCTTGTCAGCAGACAGTCGCTTTGGATCCTCTACCCCCCTCTCTCTGCCCCTCCCTTTCTTGTGCTCTCTCAGAAAATATTTTTTTAAAGAAAAAGCAGATTATGAAGCATTAAATATAGTCTATCTCAAGTCTGCAAAATATAAATTTATACAACACATAGAGAATGAAACTATGCAGTAAAATGTTAACTGCAGTTAAATGTAGAATAGCTGACAATTTTTATTTTACGTATTTGTGTATTTCATATATTTTCTATGGTGAATATGAGGGCAGGAATGGACTTGACATGAAATATTTATAAAGAGAGGGAGGTCATTTCTATTCCAGGACTCAAGAAAGAGAATGTGAGGGCACCTGAGGGACTGAGTCAGTTAAGTGTCCATCTTCAGTTCAGGCACCAATCTGGCAGTATATGAGTCCTGGATTAGGCTCTCTGCTATCAGCACAGAGCCCACTTCAGATCTACTGTCTCCCTCTACTCTCTGCCTCTTCCCTGCTCTCTCTCTCTCTCCTAAAAATAAATAAACATTAAAAATTTTAAAAAGAAATTAAAAAAGGGTAAAGAATGTAACTAATATTGATTGAGAGGCTTTCTTCTAGGTACCAAAATTGTAACCATGTATACTGAGTACCATAGTGAACTTGTTACAGATTTTAAGAAAAACTAGCAAAGAATTGAATGACAAAAGGAAAAGATTAAAATCTACTGGCAGAGTATATTAAAATCGCAAGACAAGAAATAGTAAATGAAAGTATACACTGCCTATGCTGAAAATGGAAAAGGTGATGCACAAGACAGTAATCTGTGAAACAGACTGTTTCCAAGATGTAGTTCTTGACTCAATTTCATCAGAATTACCTATGTTGTTTGTTTTTTAAAATTCAGATTTGCGGTCTCTACTCCATTACAGAATTAGAATCTAAATCTATGGGACTCAGCCCTGGACTTATACATTTAATGAGCCCCCCCCAACTCACTCTGTAGATACAGGTTTTATGCACACAAAATTAGAAAGACTCCTTTGAAGTTCAGCAACTTGTAGAATCTGAGAATGAGAGGGATGCAAGAATAGAAGAAATAGCTTAGTTTTCAAGCATGTTGGTAACCAGCTCCATGTTGCTATGGGCTCTCCATGTTCTGGGGCAAACAACATGGATACGTCTTTCTAGTTTAATTTAACAATCACGTTGCCTAAAGGTACCTTTCAGTAATACAACCCAACTACTTAATTTGTCCTCTTGGGACTGTATTTTATTAATCTCTGAAGCTGCTTACATCAAGAGCTTAAATATATATATACATACTAAGACAATGAACTTGAACTTATCCTAAAAGGGTGCAGTTTGATGAAATGAAATTTGGCAAATGTACACCCCCGTGAAACAACCACTTCAATCAAAATAGAGAACCTTTCCACAACCATGAAAGTTCCCCCTTATTCCCATTTGTGGTCATTACCTCCCCTATCCCTAACTCCTGGCAACCAATGATCTGATTTCACTCACAAGTTTTACCTTTCATGAACATTATATAAGTGAAATTATATAGATTCCTTTTTGTCTGGCTCCTTTCACTTAGCATAATATTTTGAGATTCATTCATTGTTACCTGCATGGTAGTTTGTTCCTTGTTATTGCTAAGAAGTATTTTTTAAAATATAATTTATTGTCAAATTGGCTACCATACAGTATGTACAGTGTGCTCTTGGTTTGGGAGGTAGATTCCTTTGGTTCATCACTTATATATAACACCCATTACTCATCTCAACACGTGCCCTCCTCAATAGCCATCACCCATTTCCCCTCTCCCCCATCACTCCATCAACCGTCAGTTCGTTCTCTGTATTTGAGTCTTTTATGGTTTGCCTCCCTCCCTCTCTTTTGTAACTATTTTTTACCCTTCCCTTCCCCCATGGTCTTCTGTTAAGTTTCTCAAGTCCCACATATGAGTGAAAACATATGATACCTGTCTTTCTCTGACGGACTTATTTCACTTAGTATAATACCCTCCAGTTCCATCCATGTTGCTACAAAAGGTAGGATTTCATTCTTTCTCATTGCCAGGTAGTATTCCATTGTATATATAAATCATATCTTCTTTATCCATTCATCAGTTGATGGACATTTAGGCTCTTTCCATGTTTTGGCTATTGTTGAAAGTGCTGCTATAAACATTCGGGGGGTTCATGGGTGGCTCAGTCAGTTGGGTGTCCGACTTCAGCTCAGGTCATGATATCACAGTTGGTGGGTTCGAGCCCCGCATTGGGCTCTGTGCTGACATGACAGCTCAGAGCCTGAGCCTGCTTCCAATTCTGTGTCTCCCTCTCTCTCTGCCCCTCCCCTACTCATGCTCTGTTTCTCTTTGTCTCAATAATAAGTAAACAACAAAAAAAATTTTTTAATAAAATAAAAATTCGGATACCTGTGCCCCTATGAATCAGCACTCCTGTATACTTTGGATAAATTCCTAGTGGTGCTATGGCACTAAGAGATCATAGGGTAGTTCTATTTTTAATTTTTTGAAGAACCTCCACACTGTTTTCCAGAGCGGCTAGACCAGTTTGCATTCCTACCAACAGTGCAAGAGGGTTCCCGTTTCCCCACATCTTCACCAGCATCTGTTTCCTGAATTATTTATTTTAGCCACTCTGACCAGTGTGAGGTGGTATCTCAGTGTGGTTTTGATTTGTATTTCTCTGATGATGAGTGATGTTGAGCATCTTTTCATGTGTCTGTTGGCCATCTGGATGCCTTCTTTGGAAAAGTGTCTATTCATGTCTTCTGCCCATTTCTTCACTGGATTATTTATTTTTTGGGTGTTGAGTTTGATAAGTTCTTTATAGATTGTGTATACTAACCCTTTATCAGATATGTCATTTGCAAATATCTTCTCCCATTCCGTCAGATGCCTTTTAGTTTTGATTGTTACCTTTGCAGTGCAGAAACATTTTATCTTGCTGAGCTCCAATAGTTCACATTTGCTTTTAATTCCCTTGCCTTTGGAGATGCATCGAACAAGAAATTGCTGAGGCTGAGGTCAAAGAGGTTGTTGCCTGCTTTCTCCTCTAGGGTTTTGATGGTTTCCTGTCTCACATTTAGGTCTTTCATGCATTTTAAGTTTATTTTTTGTATCTGGTGTAAGAAAGTGGTCTAGTTTCATTCTTCTGCATGTTGCTGTCCAGTTCTTCCCAGCACCATTTGCTGAAGAGTCTCTTTTTTTCCACCAGATACTCTTTTCTGCTTTGTCAAAGATTAGCTGGCCATACATCTGTGGGTCTAATTCTGGTTCCTCTATTCTATTCCATTAGGTTGTGTGTTTGTTTTTGTGCCAACCATACTGTCTTGAGGATTACAATTTCAAAGTAGAAACTAAAGTCTGGGATTGTGATGCCTCTCACTTTGATTTTCTTTTTGAATATCACTATGGTTATTCAGGATCTTTTGTGGTTCCGTACAAATTTTAGGATTGTTTGTTCTACCTTTGAGAAGAATGCTGGTGCAATTTTGATTGGGACTGCATTGAATGTGTAGATTGCTTTGGGGAGTATTGACATTTTAACACATTCATTCTTTCAAGCCATGAGCATGGAATGTTTTTCCATTTCTTTGTGTCTTCTTTAATTTCCTATATAAATTTTCTATAGTTTTTAGCATACAGATCTTTTACATCTTTGGTTTGATTTATTCCTAGGTATTTTATGGTTCTTGGTGATTAAGAAGTTATTTTGTAACATGGTTGTACCGCAGTTGTTTATCCACTCATCAACTGATGTACAATTTGAGGTATTTCCAGCTTGAGACCATTATGAATAAAGTTGTAATAAACATTCATGTACAAATCTGTTTGGGGACATATTTTCATTTCTTTTGAGCAAATACCTAGAAACAGAATTGCTGGATCACATGGTAAGTACATGTCTTAATTTATAAGATCCCACCAAACTCTCTTCTAAAGCATTCCTAATATTTTGCTTTCCATATAGCAATATATGAAAGTTCCTTGCATCCTTGCCAGTCCTTGGTATTTAGTCTTTTAAATTTAGCCATTCTAATAGGTGTGTAGTTGTATCTCATGATTTTAGTTTGCATTCCCCTAATAAGTCACGGTATTCAACATCTTTTCACCTGATTATTTTCTACCTATGTTTTTTTTAGATTAAATGTCTGTTATATTCTCGTGGCCATTTTTTTAAATTGGGTTTTTGTTTTCTTAAGATTGAGTTTTGAGAATTCTTTAGATATTCTAGATATAAGTCCTTCATAAGGTGTGTGTTCTGGAAATACTCTCTTCAAGTCTTCCACTTATCTTTTCAGTTTCTTAGGAATGAATGTCTTTCAAAGAGTGCTATATCTAATTTTGATGAAGTTCAGTATTTCAATTTTTCTTTTACAGTTTTATAGTTTGTACTTTTTGTGTCCTTTTTGGGCAAGAAATGGACAAACTTTGCCTAAACTAAATTCAAAAGTTTCTTTTTCAAATTCTACAGTTTCAGCTCTTACACTTAGGTTTGTGAATTATTTGGGGTTAATTTTGGGTGAATTATTTGGGTTAATTTTTAAGGGCTAAGTTGCTACTACTGTTACTGTTGCTTCCTCTTTTTTTTTTTTTTGGCATTTTGGATATACAACAGTGCCAACTTCATTTCTGAAAAAATAAATTAATTTGTTGAATTAACTTGACAAGCTGTAAAATACTTAGCAGGTGAATGTGGGGTCTATTTCTGGACTCTATTTTGTCTCAATGACATATTTGTCTATCTTTCTTTGCCAATACTATATTGTCACATTTATGTCTTAAAATCAGTCTTAAAATGATGTGACATGGAACCATCCAAGTTTCTTCTTTTCCAAAATTGTTTTAACAATTTACACCATTTGCATTTTAATATAAATATTAGACTCAACCCATCAATATCTTTTTTTTAAACCTGGAATTTTTATTGGAATTACACAGATTTTACAGATCAATGTGAGAAAAAAAATGACATTTTAACAATTTGAGTCTTATAATTAATGAACATATTTATAATTCATAAACATGATATATCTCTCTATTTAGTTCTTTTCTCAGAAATATTTTATGCTTTTGAGTACCTCAAGTATATTTTGTTAAAATTATTCTTTTTTACAAATGATACTGTAAGATGCACTTTTTAAAATTTTACTTTCCAAACTATTCATTGTAGTGTAAAGAAATATACTTTTGTATACTGACTTTGTATCCTGTGACTATGCTAAATTCAATTATTATTTCTAGTAGCTTTTTTTGTAGACTCTTGGAGGGTATATGATTATAATATCATTTTTGAATAACAATGATGCTTTGAATGACAGTGTTGAACAGAAGTGGTAGAAGTAAACATCCCTGCCTTCGGGTGTAAAGACACAATCCTTCACCATTAAGTATGCTAGGTGTAAGATTTAAATAAATGTCCTTTATCAGGTTGAGAAATCTACTTTTATTTCTAATTTTGGAGGTTTTTTTCAAATGGACATTGAATTTTGTTAAATGCTTTTTCTGTATCTGTTGATATGATCATATGGGTTTTTGTATTTGGTAAGCTACATGAAATTTTTTTAAAAGTATTTATTTATTTTGAGAGAAAGAGAAGAGAGCAAGGGAGGGAGAGGCAGAGGAAGAGAGAGGGAGACACAGGATCTAAAACAGGCTCCAGGCTCTGAGCTATCAGCACAGAGCCAATGTGGGGCTCAAGGTCACAAACCACAAGACCATGACCTAAGCTGAAGTTGGATGCTTAACTGACTGAGCCACCCAGGTACCCTGAAATTTTTTTCAAGGAGTCACAGGATTATATTTATACATTTTTTGAGAGATCATTATTAAATTGCAAATTATTCCTTTAATAAATTGGTTACGTCTATATCCCTTAGTAAACTATGAGTTCTTTTGTTGTTGTCGAGAGAGAGGTAGCAAGCACAAGTTAGGGAAAGAGCAGAGGAAGATGGAGAGAGAATCCCAACCAGGCTATATATCGTCAGCACAGAGCCTGACATGGGGCTCAATCCCACAACCGTGAAATCATGACCCAATCTGAGGGCCAACCAGGCACTCCTAGACTGTAAGTTTATGAAGACAAAAATCATCCCTGTTTTCTTCTCCATTCTATATCGAGGCTTGAATACGGTGCCTGAATCAGAGTAGAAAATACCTACTAAGGCAATAAACAAATGTGTAAACAAATGCAAATAGAAAAAGAACTATGAAGAATCAGCTAGAGTGAGAAAGACTAGAGGTAGAGAAAATAATTATTAGGAGGCTTTCTGATTGAGGGTTGGTATTTCCATAACAGAACACTTAAGGAGCAAAGGATCTAATCCAATCGGGAAAAATAAAATCAACAGATAAAACTTTCAAGTTTTCTACATGCCTAAGAATCCTGGAGAAATTTTGGTTGATGCTAGTCTATATAGGGTTTGAATTATTGTAATGACCAAGCCAAGAAATGAGAGTTAGGCAATTTGCTGTTTTTCTACAGTTATCACATATTCTTGAATTAACCTAACTCTTTATATTTGTGGACCAAGAGTTAAATAAAGTATGGCTATGTCTCTTTGGACCTCACCAAACTGGAACCTATTTTCCAACCTTATAAAAGGACTTTCCAAATCAAATCTGCGAGTGGGATAGTCTAACATTCTCTAATGGCATAAATGAAGAAAGGGGAGAGAGGGTTGGGAGAGCAGAAGAGGGAAGAGGATCAGCTTAAAAGAACAAAAATCCTAAAATGCCAAAGTGTACTAAGTTTTTATAAGAGATTAGTTGGTTAACAGAGAAGTAGTAACTAGCAATGCCATAAATCTTCCTATTGCTTTCTCTTCTCTAGACTTCAAACCACTAAGATAGCAAACAAGTTGGGTTAAAAAGGCAAGTAGAATGGTCTGAACTAGTCAGAAATTCAAGCTATACAGGAACTGGGACTAGAAAAGTAAGTTCTTTGCAAGAAAACATTGCAAACTAAAAAACAGGAAGATGGACAGGGTAAGATTTTTTAACCTAAAGTTTTAATATTAAGGCCAGTGCTCATCCCCTTATTCCACATTCAACAAATAATTAATGCCTACTATTGCCAAACACCAAGCACAATATAAAAACAAGAAGAAATCATGCCTAACTTTAAAGAACTCACAGTATGACAGAAAGACAGACTTGCTGAGTACTGTGAAATAACTGGTTTACAAAAACAGAGAATAGGCAGAGAGTAGGAAATAATACCAATCATCACCTCACCGTGAGACTCTGATGAAACATCATTAAAAAGTGATTCCAGAAATTAATGCAGATTACACTAATAGAAATGACATGCCTCAATCAAGTAAGAGGAGAGATCAACTGCGATCTCTCAACCCAAAGTAAACACTAATATGAGTGTCCCATTGTATACACAGCAATGACCTCCTAAAATTAACCATGCTTCTGAAATAGAAAAGTATCTGAGAGTGATGACTCACAAAGCATGACTAGTAACAACTATCATCTACAATATGCATTTCTCAGTTTAATTGTAATTGATGTATTAGTCAAAGGTATACAACATAATGATTTGATATTAGATAAACTGCAAAACGATTAGCACAAAAAGTTTAATTAACATCACTTACCTCACATAGTTACAGTTTTTTTCTTGTGACGAAAACTTTTTAGAGCTACTCTCTTAGCAAATTTGAAATATAAATACAGCATTGTTAACTACAGTCACCATACTTTATACATTGTATCTCCATACAGTATGTATTTTAGTTGCAATACAATTTGTGCAATGGTTAAATAAACTAAAAATGTTTAGTCTCAACAAATGGGAGGAAAGCAGTAGAAGAATTATTAAGAGAGAAAACATATTTACCTTGTAAGTTCTATCTCTAAAGGAGGACTAAGGTCAAAGGAACGCTTCTGAAAACAATAATACATTATATGTTAACTAACCTGAATTTAAATAAAATCTTGGGGTGGGGGGGAATGGGGTATGCACCTGGGTGGCTTGGTTGGTTAAGGGGTGACATTTGATTTTGGTTCAGGTTATGATCTCATGGTTGGTGAATTCAAAGACTGCATCAGGCTCTTCACTGACAGGGCAGAGCCTACTTCGGATTCTCCCTTTCTCTCTGCCCCCCCCCCACTCACAATCTCTCATTCTCTCTCACTCTCTCTCAAATAAATAAATATTAAAAATAAATAAAATTTTGAAAAGATAAATAGGAGAAAAAAGAAAAAAGGAATGGAGCTTATAGGTGGAAACTCAACATAGGAACAAGAAACACATGCAACTGATACCTCTTTTTTTGCATGTGGTTGGTGTATAAAAGGTTTATATTTATAAAACTTTAGACAGAGTTACTGAACAAATGAATTAATGCCTTAAAATTAATAAGCATTTCCATTGCTAAAAGTATTTAAACATACAGTAGGTGACCCTTTGACCAAAATGTGAAAAAGACTGCTTAATTAATTCATGGGCATCCAGACTACACAGTTTTTACAGATCCCTTCACACTCAATAACCCCTATAAACCAATAAGTTGCTTATCTCTTTTGTCAGTTCTCACATCTGTAAGATGGGGACACAGGTTCTGGCTGTCTCAAGGTAATATGAAAATAAGTAAGTCAAGGAGTATAAAAGGGCAGAGGCAGGGACTAAGGTAGGATCAGGGGAGGGAAGGGTAGCATAAATCTGTTCAACTAACTGTAGAGCACAACCTCAACTCCATGTTCAAGACTACATATTCCTCATTATTCCATCAGACACATTATCTTTCCTGCTTCTGTATTTTCTTTGCCTAGAATAAACTTACTTCCCCCACCTAATGTGTCCACATAACAAATTTTGATTCATATTTCTTAATTTGGTCCCTCTCTGAAATCTTTCCTGACCATTCTCATGACCCTATTTATTCTCTTCCCATGATTCTAAGACACAGGTAAAACTGAATCTTCCTTTTCAATCCTCATAGCACAATCTACATTCATAATAGAAATTACTTCATAGGGATGACCATGAGTTCTAGATTCAGTTTAAGATTGAATTCATGACTTAGGAATTCTCTGATCTTCAGTTTATTCATCTTTGAAACAGGGATAACAATGACTGCTTCACAGTATTGTTCCAACTTTTGTACAGGAACCAAGTACACTAAGCATAGTGGCTGCTGTACAACAAGTAATGTGAACATATGCATGTGTGTGTGAATAAATGAATGAGTGAATGAATGGATAAATGCCCTTTATTTCCATGTCTACTTCCCTCTTTTTATAGATATAGTTATATACCATGGAGTCCTCTGGGATAATGACTCCCTTATTTTATGCATAGTCTGAAAACAGCATAATAATAAGTAAACCCAAAGTAATCAACAAACATTTATAATAAAATGATCCATTGTGATTACACAAAAATCTTCTGGAATTTATTCAGCATGAGACCTTGAGAAAGTAAAATGTTATTTACTATTAGAGCCATTACTGTGTGTTTTATTCCTTTAAACAGGAAAAAAAATCCTCTTAGAGTCTTTCAAAGGAAGATGATACAGAATTATCAGAGGCAGAGGAGAATGAAAAATAAATGGCACAAAATAAGATGCTAAAAATACAAGTCTATGCTTTTTTACTTCATTGCTTTGCTTTGAAGATAACAAAATATGACATGAATGATAAAAATAATTGAGGGAACAATAATTTTAAGTAAAGTTTAATGACACTTTATAAAATGGCAACTTTAAACACTATTCCAGACTGTTAACAGGAGGGACTTAAGAATTAGAGAAAGGAAAAATACTCATTTCTTTTTTATATACTTCTCTATTACTGAATACAGGCTTTAGAAATGTGAAACTAGGTAAAAGAAACATTTCTAAGGCATAAATAAAAATAAACTATGTACATGAAGGCCCAGTCTGAGATGCTGCTTACTTACATATTAAAATTATTTTATAATTTGGGGAATGTGCAATTGTTGGCATGGAAGCAATAAATATCAGTTTGAAGAAAGACCAAAGAACAATGAGACTAAAGTACAAAATCTGCAGACACCTCTCTTCTCCAAAGTAAAAGCTATGATTAGTCCTCTTGTCATTTCATGCTCATAACATCTGTATAAGGCAAATAAGACTGCTACTCTTTCTTTCTTTCCAAATGCACTAATAACAATAACAAAAACCACTTATACAGTGTTTATTTTTCATAATGGGTGGCTAAGAATATAGGGGTAAAGGCATATGCCAAAAACTATATGGTTAATCTGAATTACAGAGTCAAGACTGGAAACTAAATTCATAAACTCAAGGAAAAAAAACTGGTTTGAAACATCCTAAACTAGTTTTTCAAGCTCAAAATGCACTTGCTAGATGCTTTAACCCTTTCCATACTCAATCTTATTCATTTTAACTAAAATTCTATCCAACATAATTAAAGTTTTAGGAAAGTAGATTAAAAATAGGGGGGAAAATGAGGCAAATGGTTAAACTAATTATAGACCTAGTTTTCTATTTTCCATTCCAGAAATGAAACTAAGGTTCTGCTGAATAGGCCCAGCAAAAGTAAATTTGTTGGAAGCACTGGTTCAACAAACTTTATTGAACAAATACCTGTATGTTAAGTTAAATCCAGTGCTAATCTTCTACACATAAAACTGCACAATAATTCCTACCCTTAAGATTACACCATGTCACACTAGATATATTTTATAGAAGAACCAATGCTTTAAAAAATAATTCTTTAAATTTATTCAAAATAAGAAAACCCAGAATGATTCTGTAATAAAACAAAACTGCAGAAACAAACAAATAAATAAATAACACCAAAAAAATATTAACAGACTGATACAATTACCACTAGGTGTCACTCTGATATAAAGTTGTTGGCTGCCTTTAGGCTTGCTTTTATACATTGTTGAGCCTTCCTGATAACAGCCAGGAAAA
Organism: Suricata suricatta; assembly: GCF_006229205.1. NCBI lineage: Eukaryota > Metazoa > Chordata > Mammalia > Carnivora > Herpestidae > Suricata > Suricata suricatta. The sequence goes on along the minus strand of NC_043707.1, from coordinate 102,378,624 downwards.
TTGCATCTTATTTAGCATTTGTTTACATTTTAACGTTTATGCATATACAGAAAAATTAGGATTTATCTAATTCCTTAATAACAGTAAGTCGGTCCATATTTTTAAGTTTTCCTGTGGTATTTTAATATACATACAAATATATACATATGCTCATATACTGAGCCATTTATTTTCTCAACAGATACTGCTCTGTGCTAACCACTGTGCTTGGAGAATTTAGAGAAGAATAAGATCTAGTCTCTGAGAAGTTAACAGTCAAAGGAAACCTGAAACACAAAAAAAGAGTAAGATACTTTAAAATAAATTTTGAAAGTATATATGATATTTTATGGGATCATACAAGATGAATCAATTACTATGTCCACGCAGATTAGGAAAGGCTTCATAAAGGAGAGATATTTATATGGAATATTAAAAGATGAGTATGAGTTTCCTAAAAAAACTAAAACAAGGAAGGGAAAATCAAACAGAATACAGGAAATAAGAAACCACTGAAAGATGTATCAGAAGATTTATATTCTACAAAAAAATCATTATAGGGCAACTATGTAAAATATAAACTATAGGAATAAAGATAAGAGAGGTGATAAAAATTAGGGAAGGATTCAAGTGATATCACTGTAAAACTAACAGAACTTAATCAATCAAATGCAGTGAAAGAAGAAAAAGTCTTCCATCGAGTTCCAAATATCTCCTGCATACAACTTCCACAGTGATGCATATCAACAAACTTAACAGTGAACACAGAGAAGATGTGTGACATGATTCTTTGACTGGCACGCAACTCAAAATAAAAGAATAACCATAATTCAGAATAAATTTTTAAAAATTAGGTTAGGAGAAGCAAGAGGTGTGTATTGTACAATAACAATATCTGACATATAATTTATTTTGAATCACATTTTATTTATAATATATTAGTAATTATTCTAATTATATTTCTTATATTATATATATATTAATTATAATAAACAGAATGATTATTTGACTGTTTCTACTCTATCATACTTGGGCACAAGTCTGTTTTTAAAGTGAATTATAAAGCCAACAGTTTTAACAAATGTGAGCTCTAGAAATTCTGTCATATAGTTTTTATAACAATACTTTAACATACTTTCACAGACTATTCTCTAAGTTAAGATAGAATTAAAGTGTAACATTAACATATATCATCCAGACAAGCCAGCATTTCTGATCAGCATCTTTGAAATAAAAGTAGGGATTTCACTCCCACTGAGAGAACCAATGGAAAGGGTGGATCAAGTAATCAAAATATCCTTTTACTTCCACCATATAACAAATATTCTGTCAATTAAAAAAATTACGTCACTTTGAAATGAAAGTGTTAACTACTCAACCACATGCTACATAATAGCAGTTAAAACTTATTTAATATAGGACTTCTTTCCAGTTTTTTAACAGATAAAAAAACATAATTTCAAGTAAAAGTGTGAAATGGTACTGAGTTCTTTCCCCTATAATAAATATACTCATCACTAAACTAAGAAAGTAAAAGCCTAGTAAAACCCTATATAAGGGGTTACCTACTAATACACCAAGAATTCCTTACCAATATTACTGATAATCTATATGAACAACAAGAATGGGTCAATTCTGAGCAATTACTATTGTAAAAATAAATAAAACTAGTTTGCAAATACCAGTATATGGGTTTTTGGTAATATTAAAACTATAAATTCATTTTAGATATCAAAGAGATAGAAACTTATTTTTTAAAAAAAGCAGAGAAGAAGAAGAAGAACCAAAAAGGGGTGCCTGGGTAGCTCAGTTAGTTGAGCATCCAACTCTTAGTTTCAGTTCAGGTCATGATCTCACAGTCATGAGATCAAGTCCTATGTCAGATTCTCTTTCTCCCTACCTCTCTGCCCCACCCTCTGCTTGTGCATGCATATGTGCACAAACTCTCTCAAAATAAATAAATAAGCTTTAAAAAAAGAAAAGAACCAAACATATTTCGGAGCTAAAGAATATAATAACTGAATTGAAAAAGTCACAAAAGGGCACCAACAGCCTTGATCAACCAGAAGAAAGAATGTGACAACTTGAAGACAAGTTGAATTTACCCAGTCAGAAGAGAAACAAGAAAAATTAAAAGAGAAAGAATGAAAAAAGCCTAGAGGACTTATGGGAAACCATTAAAGGATCAACATATGCATTTATGGGAGTTGCAGAAAATAAGACAAAGGGTCAGAAGGCTTATCTGAAGAAATAATGGCTGAGCACTTCCCAAATCTGGGGAAGGAAACAGACTTGCAGATTCATGAAGCATAGAGGATCCAAAAAATAATAAATCCTAAAAAGTACCCAAAAAAAAAAACCCATTAAAACCAAATTGCCAAATTAAAGGACAAAAAGAAATTTGAAAGCAACAAGTGAAAAGCTCATCACATAAAGGGAGCCATCCCCCAGTATCAACAGATTTCTCAACTGAAACATTGCAGGCCAAAAGGCAATAGAAAAATATATGTAAAGTGCTGAAAGAAAACAGCTGCTAAACAAGAATACTGTATTTCCAGTAAAACCATTCTTCACATATTAAGGAGAAATAAAGACTTTTCCCAGATAAACAAAAGCTGAGAAAGTTCAAAACTAGACCTACCTTATAAGAAATGCTAAAGCGAGTACTCCAGTAGTAACAAAAGGATACTAGATAGCAACACAGGAGTATAAAGCTCACTGTCAATTATAACTATATAGATACTACAAAACACTCTACACAAGTACAGAATACTGTAATAATGGTGATTAATAACTTAGTCTGATATAGAAGTTAAAAGAAAAAATGTATACAAAATATAAGATGTTAATGGTACTTAACATGCAAAGATGTAATCTGTGACATAAGTAACAAAGGGAGGGAATAAAGATTAGTTTTATATATGACTTAAATTATCAGGTTAAAATAGACTACTAAAAATATAAGATATCTTATGTAAGTTGCATGATAACTACAAAGAAAACAGCTATAGAAGATACAAAGGAAACATGCAGAAAAGATGCAGAAGATGCAGAAAAGAAAATGGGGAACAGGATCAAAGCATGATACTACAAAAAAATCAACAAACAAAAAGGAAGAAAAACAAGAGAGAGAAAGAGGGAACAAAAGCTGTAAGACAGAAAGGGTATAATCAACAAAATGGCAACAGTTAAGTCCTTCCCTATCGGTAATTAGTTTAAATGTAAATGGAAAAAACTCCCCAAACAAAAGACATAGACTTGTTGGATTAAAAAAACAAAATTCAACTATATGGTATGTATAAGAGCTAAACTTGAGACTCAGGGACACACAGAATGAACGTGAAAGGATGGAAAAAAATTCTATGCAGATGGTTACCAAAAGAGAGTATTGTGACCATATGTACATCAGAGTAAAAAGACTTTAAGTCAAAACCTGTCACAAGAGAGGACATTATATAACGATAAAAGAGTCAATTCACATATAGGAAGATGTAACAATTATACACATATGCACTCAACATCAAAGCACAAACAATGACAGAGCCTCGGGGAGAAATACACAACCACACAATAATAGTAGGGTATTTCAATAATGGATGAAATTTCTGCACAGAAGATCAATAAAGAAACACAGGGCTTCAACACTGTAAACCAAATGGAGCTAACAGACATATACAAAACATTACACTGAACAGTAGCAAAATTCCAAGCACACATGGAGCATTCTTCAGGGCAGATGGCATGTTCGGTTATACATGAATCCTAATAAATTTAAGAAGAAAGAAGTAGAAGGAAAACTGCTTTTGATTTTTAGTTTCATTATACTGTGATAGGAAAACATTCTTGGTATGATTTCAATCTTCTTATATCTGTTAAGACTTGTTTGTGACCTAAGGGCGCCTGAGTGGCTCAGTTGGTTAAGCTCCCAACTTCAGCTCAGGTCATGATCTCAGTTTGTGAGTTCGAGCCCCGCATTGGGTTCTGTGCTGACAGCTCAGAGCCTGAAGCCTGATTCTGATTCTGTGTCTCTCCCTCTTTCTGCTCCTCCTCTGTTCGCACTCTGTCTCTCTCACTTAAAAAATTAAATAAACAACCAAAAAAATCAAGGGAAAAAAATCAATAGAGAAATTAGAAAATATCTTGAGATAAACGAAAACAAAAACAGAACACACCAAAACTTTGGAGATGCATGAAAAGCAGTGCTAGGAGAGGTTCATAACAGGAAATGCCGACAATTAAAAAAAGAAGAAAGATCTAATAAACAACTTAATTTTAAACCTCAAGTAACTATAAAGAGAGGAAAAAGCTAAGCCCAAAGTTAGAAAAAGGGAGAAAATAATAAAGATTATAGCAGAAATGAAAAGAGAATAGAAAACAATTTTAGGGGTGCCTGAGTGGCCCAGTCAATTAAATAGTCGACTTCAGCTTAGGTCATGGTCTCATGGTTTATGAGTTCAAGTGCTGCATCAGGCTCTATTCTGACAGCTCAGAGCCTGGACCCTGCTTTGGATTCTGTGTCTCCCTCTCTCTCTCTGCCCCTCCCCCGCTTGTGCTCTTGTCTGTCTCTGAATACCGAATCAAAGTTTAACAATTTAAAAAAAAAAGAAAAGAAAAACAATTTTTAAAAATCAGCAAAACTAAGAGTTGAGGCTTGAAAAGATGAAGAAATAAACAGACATTTGCCCTAAACTAAGAAAAAAAAGAAAGACTCAAGTAAAACCAAAAAGGAAAGAGTATATATTACACCTTATTATCATAGAGATAAATATAGAGATTGCTATAAATATAGTACAACAAAGAAAAATTCAGCACCAGATGGTTTCACTGGAGAATTCCACCAAACATCTAAAGGACAACTAATGTCCTTCTTTCTCAAACTCGTCCCAAAAATTAAAGCAGAGAGAACACTTCCAAATTCATTTTATGAAGATAACATCAAAGACACTACAAGAGCAAGAACAAAAACTATTACCCAATATCCCTGATTAATATAGATGCAAAAATCCTCAACAAGGTATTAGAAAACAAAAATCAGCAGCACATTAGAAAGATCATATACCATAATCAAATGAAATTTACACATGTGATGCAAGGATGGTTCAGCATATGGAAATCAATGTGATAAATACCACATTAACAGTATGAAGGAAAAAATACACATGATCATCTTAAAAGATGCAGAAAAAGCATTTGACAAAATTCACCAACATTTCATGATGAAAATACTCAAACTAGAAACAGAAAAAAATTACCGCAACATAATAAAGGCCATATACAAAACATCCACAGCTAATATCATACTGAATGGTGAAAACTAAAAACTTTTCCTCTAAAGATCATGAACAATGCAAGAATGCCTACTGTTGCTACTGCTGTACAACACAGAATCTCAAGTCCTAGCCAGAGCAATTAAGCAATCAAAAGAAATAAAAGGGATCCAAATCAGAAAGTAAGAAATACAATTATCTGTTTCCAGATTATATGTAGAAAACCCTAAAGGCCTTATTTAAAAAAAAAAACCTGTCAGACTTAATAAACAAATTTGGCAATGTTGCAGGAATACAAAATTTACATACAAAAACTAGTTATATTTCTACACACTAACAAATAATCTAAAAAGAAAATGAATAAAATGATCTTATTTACAATTGCATCAAAAAGAATAAAATACATAGGCATTAACTTAACCAAGCAGACAAAAGACCTGCACAATGAAAACTACGAAACAATGCTAAAAGAAAGTAAAGAAGAAACAAATGAAAAGACATCACATGTTTATGGATTGAAAGATTTATTAATATTGTTAAAATAACCAGACTACCCAAAGCAACTAACAGATTCAAAGTGATCTCTATCATAATCCCAATGGCATTTTTGCAGACATTTTTGCAGACAACAATGTTAAAACTCATATGGAACCACAAAGAACCCTATATAGCCAAAACCATCTTAAGAAAGAAGACGAAGCTGGTGGTCTCATACTTTCTGACTTCAAAACATTTTACAAAGTAATCAAGACAGTATGGTACTGTTATAGAGAAAAACATTGACCAACGGAACAGGTGGCAAGCCCAGAAATTAATCTATACAAATAGGTCAAATGATTTGACAAGAGTGCCAAGTCTACACAATGGGGAAAGGGCAGTCTCTTTAACAAACGGTGTGGGAAAAACTGGATATCCACGTGTGAAAGAGTGAAACTGAACCTTTATCTTATTCCATGCACAAAAACTAACTCAAAATGGGGAGGTAGGCAGGCATGGGCTAAATGGGTGATGAGTATTATGGAGGGCACTCGTTGTGCAGAGCATTTAGTATTATATGTAAATGATGAACCACTAAATTCTACTCCTGAAACCAATATTACACTATATGTTAACTATCTGGAATTTAAATAAAATTTTAAAAAAGAAAAAAAAAGACTTAAACATAAGATCTGAAACTATAAAACTCATAGAAGAAAATATAAAGCAAAAGCTTCATTAACATTAGTTTTGGCAATGATTTCATGGATATTACACAGAAACATAGACAGCAAAAGTAAAAATAGACAAGTGGGACTAGATTAAACAAAAAAGCTTCTGTGTAGCAAAGGAAACAATGAGTAAAATGGCAACTTACAAAACTGGAGACAATATCTGCAAAATATATACCTGATAAGGGGTTAATATCCAAAATATATAAAGAAATCCTACAATTCAACAGCAAGAAAAATAATAACCTGATTTAAAGATGGGCAAGGCTTTGAATAGGCATTTCTCCAAAGAAAACATACAAATTACTAACAGATATATGAGAAGATGCTCAGTATCACAAATCACCATGGAAATCCAAACCAAAACCACAATGAGATAGCACTTCATACCTGTTAAGATGACCATTATAAAACAAAAACAAAACAGAAAAATAACAAGTGTTGGCAAGGATATGGAGAAACTGGAACTCTTTTTCATTATGGGAGTGTAAAATGGTGTAACCATTATGAAAAAAAGCATGAACAATGGTGTAGCCATTATGAAAAAAGTATGAACATTCCTCAAAAAATTTAAAATAGAACCACACATGATCCAGCAATCTCACTTTTGGGTATTTATCCAAAAGAATTAAAAGCATAACCCTGAGAGATATTTATTTTCTCTTGTAACATTATTCCCAATATCCAAGAGGTGAAAATAACCTAAATGTCCATAGATGGGCAAATGGATATAGAAAATGTAGAATATACATACAATGGAATATTCTTCATCATTAAAAAAAGAAGAAAATCCTGTAATTTGCTACAACATAGATGAAACTTGAGGATATCATACTAAGTGAAATAAGCCAGACACAGAAGGACAAACAGTGTATGATTCCACTTATAGGATATATTTAATATATTCAAATTCATCTAAGCAGAAAGGTGAATGATGGTTGCCAAGGGCTGGCAGAAGGGGAAAATGGGGAGTTGCCACTCAATGGATATAAAGTTTCAATTATACAAGATGAAAAAGTTCTAGAGATCTGCTGTACAACAATGTACATATAGTTAACAAATCTCTATTGTACACTTAAAAATTTAAGAGGATAGATATCATATTATGTGCTTTCTTTTACCACAATTTGGGAGTGAGGGGAAGGAATGTATAGGAGAATATAGGGGGCCTGGGAATGAGCATGGGAAGAAATAGATGGACTAGGAAAGAAATCTGGACAGAAGGTATGTATATAGAGGACCTATTCAAGGAACTGAAACAAGCCCATAAAAATTTAGGCATGATGAGCAAGGACAAAAGTGGTAACAGATGAAAACTAGAAATGGAACAGGGGCCTGATCAAGCACGGACTTTACAGGCCATTGTAAAAAGATTTGAATTTTATCTTAAACCAGTGGGAGGTTGTCGGGCCGCCAAGTTCAGTCTGCCTCAGGCAAGGATTATCACTCCGTTGAGTGAGCCAGTAAACAAGATTTGCATCTGGAGGCTGGTGATTGCCATTTCCTGGTCAAAATAACTTTGGCGACTGTCTTGCTGAGCTAGATGCGAGTGGCCAAGGCACACAAAAGATCAAAACCGTATTCAGCGTTAGCTCTCCATCCCCCAAGATTGCTGAGGCAAAGTCGGGGCGCTTCTTTGATATGCATTCGACTCTGTAGCCTACCTAGGTCAGCTTGCCTTGTTTTCCCCCCCTGAAGACTATATAAAGAACAGTTCTTTGAATAAACGCTCTCTTTCACCTGATTGGAGAACCTTGAGTTCTGTCTTTACTCTTTGCGTCTCCCTCTCCTGTCCCCTGTTTCTCTCTCTCCCTCAGGAGAAGGACTCGGGAGGATTCTCGATTCTCCGCCCTGCCGGTCGGGGCTGACGAAACAGGTACCGCGCCCCCCCCCTCCCCAGCCATCGGGTTATGGCAAGAGGTCTCTAAATGGCTTTAAGTATGGGAATAACAATCTGATTCATGTATGAGAATGATCAATCTTTTAACAGTTTAGCTTTTTCTTTGTAGTGTACCTCAATTAATGAAATTAAATAAAAATAGGAAAGATCTCCCTAAAAAAGAACAAGGGCAAAATTTCAGAAAGATCTGGGATTTAGATTTTAGGCAAAACTACATTAATGGGTCAAATAATCTGAATCAAACATGAATTCAACACAGTTTGTAGAAATTTGATAAAATCTGTCCAACAATGGCAAGCATATATACACTCTAAGTTTCCTTTGAAAAGCTGGTAGGGAGAAGGGTATTATGTCTTATTTCTGACTTCTCATTAACCATAACATTAAAAATGAATGAATTTCAGGGGGGTTGGGGCAAGATGGCAGAGAAGAAGGGAACACTGTTACCTCCGCACACCCTCAACCATCAAACAGAGAAACATCAAAAGCCACATCTTTCTGACCTTCAGGAGCAGAGGTGCACGCACTGACCCCTTATTAATAACAGCTTCATGGATGCCTCAGTGAGTGAGAATGGGGAACGGAGACTCTGAGGGAGGGAGCGCCACTCACAGCGGAGCTGGGAAAGGGAGTGCCCAGAGACTTAGCCCCGGCC
>NC_043707.1:102311531-102369515 GCF_006229205.1 Suricata suricatta | reverse complement strand
AACAATTTGACCCGCCCATGGCACGGGGAGGTCGGAATCAAGAAAGTGGCTGAGGGACTTGCAACGCCACCATTCTTCTCCCTGCATCCACTAAGGCGGGGCCTCAGAGACCAGGCCCAGACACCCGACCTACCTACATCGACCCACACTCATCCAAGCTGGAGAGCTGGAGTCTTCTTTTCGTGCTATTTTTACTTTTTTTTTTCTCAATTTTTTCTTTCCTAATTATTTTTAATTTTTATAATCTTTTCCCTTGTTTTCTCTTTTCTATTTTCTTATTTCCTCCTTGTCTCCCTTTTCCCCCCTGGAGTCTGGGAAAGACCAACATTTAAGCACTGATATGATTAGATCAATCCTTACCATCCAGATATTTTTCCCTTACCTCATTCTTATCTCTCCCTTCCGCAGGTTTTGGGCTCTCAGTCTGTCCTTTTTTCTCCTTTCCTGTCCTCTCTTTTCTTTCCCCACTCCTTTTTTTCCTTTCCCATTGGATTGCTTGTTTACTGGATCTGTCTGTGCGTTTGCGTGCTTGTGTTCCCTGTGTGTTTGTCTGTCTGTCTTCCTTTTCAAGGCTACCCCAAGAAAGAAGCCAAAAAACATATAGTGGAAAGTCTCAAATATCATTGAGTAAGGAAATATATTAACTACAGGCATAACAAGAGAAACTGAGGTACACCATTACAAGAACATCTCCTGAAATGACAGGCCCTGGACAAAGAGCCTCTAATAGGGTGATACAAATAGGCGCACAGTGCAGAATGAGTTTTTACAACTGACAAGGGACAGAAAGCTAGCCAAAATGACAAAATGGAAGAACTCTCCTCTAAAGAAATTCAGGAAGAAATTACAGCAACAGAACTGCTCAAAACAGACACAAGCAACATAACTGAACAAGAATTTAGAATGATTATCATAAAATTAATCGCTGGACTTGAAAAAAGCATAGAAGCAGTCAGAAGACATTGATATAAAGACTAGGAACCTTCAAACTAGCTGTGATGAGTTTTAAAAAGGCTATAAATGAGGTGAATAATAAAATGGAGGCTGCCAATGCATGGATTAAAGAAGCAGAGAGGAGAATAGGTGAATTAGAAGACACATTAATAGCAAAAAAGGAGGCTGAGAAAGAGAGAAATTGATACAGGAGCACAAAAGGAGAATTCGAGACCTGAGTGATATAATCAAACAGAACAGTATCTGTATCATAGGAGTTCCTGAAGAGGAAGAACAAGAAAGGTCCTGAAGGGGTATTAGATCAAATTATAAATGAAAAATTCTCCAATCTGAGGAAAGAGAAAGACATTGAAATTCAAGAGGCACACCAAACTCCCCTAAGACCTAACATGAACCGACCTTCGGCACGACATATCATAATGAAACTGGCAAAATATAGGGATAAATAGAGAATTCTGAAAGCAGCTAGGGATAAAAGGGCCCTAATATACAAAGGGAAACCTATCAGAGTGGTTACAGACCTATCTACTGAAACTTGGCAAGCCCAGAAAGGAATGGCAGGAAATCTTCAATATGATGAACAGGAAAAATAGGCAACCAAGAATCCTTTATCCAGCAAGCCTGTCATTCAAGATAGAAGGAGACATACAGGTGTTCCCAAATAAACAAAAATTGAGAAAATTCACCACCACCAAACCAGCCCTACAAGAAATCCTAAGAGGAACTCTATGAGAGAAATGTAGCAAAGAATATAAGACACCAGAGACATCAATACAATCATGCACTCTAACAGAGTACACAATGAATCTAAACACATATTTTTCAATAATAACACTGAATGTAAATGGACTTAATGCTCCAATTAAATGACACAGGGTAGCAGAATGGATAAAAAACCAAAACCCATTTATTTGCTGCTACAAGAGACTTACCTTAGACCTGAAGACACCTTCAGATTGAAAATAAGGGGATGGAGAAATAGTTCTACCATGCGACTAGACACCAAAAGAAAGCTGGAGTAGCCATACTTATATCGGACAAACTGGACTTTAAAGTAAAGGCAGTAACAAAAGATGAAGAAGGACACTATATAATAATTACAGGGTCTCTACATCAGGAAGAGCTAACAATTATAAATGTCTATGCACCAAATTTGCGAGCACCCAAATACATAAAACAACTAATTGCAAACAGAAACAATCTCATCAATAAGAATGTGCTAATTGCAGGGGACTTTAATACTCCACTTACAACACTGGATAGGTCAAAGAGACAGAAAATCACTGAAGAAACAATGGACCTGAACAACACACTGGAACAAATAGAATTAATAGATATATTTAGAACACTGCATCCTGAAGCTAGGGAATTCACTTTCTTCTCGAGTGCGCATGGCACATGGCACATTCTCCAAGACTGATCACATACTGGGTCATAAAACAGCCTTCCATAAATGCAAACGAACTGAGATCATACCATGCACACTTTCAGATCACAATGCTATGAAACTTGAAATCAACCACAGGAAAAAGTCTGGGAAACCTCCAAAAATGTGGAGGTTAAAAACCACCCTACTGAAGAAGGATTGGGCAAATCAGGCAATTAGAAAAGAAATTTAAAAATATACGGAAACAAATGAAAACGAAAAAACAACAATCCAAATGCTCTGGGATGCAGCAAAGGCAATCCTAAGAGGAAAGTTTATTGCAATCCAGGCCTATTTCAACAAACTAGAAAAAGCTCAAACTCAAAATCTAACAGAGCACCTAAGGAAACTAAAAAGAGAGCAGCAAGAACACCTCAAACTCAGCAGAAGAAGAGAAATAATAAAGATTAGGGCAGAAATAAACAATATAGAATCCAAAAAAGCAGTTGAAAAAAAAATGAAAGCAAGATTTGTTGTTGTTGTTTTTTTTAAATAAAATTGATAAATCTCTAGCTAGGCTCCTCAGAAAGAAAAGAGAGAACACCTAAATAGACAAAATTATGAATGAAAATGGACCTATTACAATCAATCCCTCAGAAATACAAGCAATCATCAGAGATTACTATGAAAATTTATATGCCAACGAACTGGACAATCTAGAAGAAATGGACAAATTCCTAAACACACATGCACTACCAGAATTCAAATGAGAAGAGATAGATAATCTGAACAGACCCATAACCAGTGAAGAAATCGAATCAGTTATCAAAAATCTCCCAAAAATAAAAGCCCAGGGCCAGATGGCTTCCCAGAGGAATTCTACCAGCCATTTAAAGCAGAGTTAACACCCATTCTTCTCAAGCTATTCCAATAAGTAGAAATCGAAGGAAAACTTCCAGACTCATTCTATGAAGCAAATATCACCTTGATTCCTAAAGCAGACAGAGACCCAACAAAGAAAGAGAACTACAGGCCAATATCCTTAATGAATATGGATGTAAAAATATTCAACAAGATACTAGCAAATCGAATTCAGCAGCACATAAAAAGAATTATCCATCATGATCAAGTGGGATTCATTCCTGGGTTACAGGGCTGGTTTAATATTCACAAATCCATCAATGTGATACAGCACATTAACAAAAGAAAAGATAAAAACCATATGATCCTATCAATAGATGCAGAAAAAGCATTTGTCAAAATACAACATCCCTTCTTAATAAAAACCCTTGAAAAAGTAGGGCTAGAAGGAACATTATTAAAGCAATCTATGAGAAGCTCATCCTCAATGGGGAAAAACAGAGCTTTCCCCTGAGATCAGGAACATGACAGGGATGTCCACTCTCACCACTGTTGTTTATTTAACATAATGCTGGAAGTCCTAGCAACAGCAATCAGACAACAAAAGGAAATAAGAGGCATCAGAATTGGCAAAGATGAAGTCAAGCTTTCACTTTTCGCAGATGACATGATACTCTATATGGAAAACCTGATAGACTCCATCAGAAGACTTCTAGAACTGATCCATGAATTCAGCAAAGTCACAGGGTACAAAATCAATGTACAGAAATTGGTTGCATTTTTATACACCAAAAATGAACCAACAGAAAGAAAAATCAGGAAACTGATCTCTTTCACAATTGCATGAAAAACCATAAAATACCTAGGAATAAACCTAACCAAAGATGTAAAAGACCTGTATGATAAAAACTATAGAAAGCTGATGAAAGGAATTCAAGAACACACAAAGAAATGGAAAAGCATTCTGTGCTAATCGATCAGAAGAACAAACATTGTTCAAATGTCATCATTACCCAAAGCAATCTACACACTGAATGCAATGCCCATCAAAGTTGCACCAGCATTCTTCTCAAATTTAGAGCAAATTATCTTAAAATTCATATGGAACCACAAAAAAACCTGAATAGCCAAAATAATATTGAAGAAGAAAACCAAAACGGGAAGCATCACAATCCCAGACCTTAGCCTTTACTATACAGCTGTCATCATCAAGACAGTATGGTATTGTCACAAAAACAGACACACGGACCAATGGAATAGAATAGAGAACCCAGAACTGGACCCACAAGTGTATGGCCAATTAATCTTTGACAAAGCAGGAAAGAGTGTCCAATGGAAAAAAGAGAGCCTCTTTAGCAGATAGTGCTGGGAAAGCTGGACAGCAACATGCAGAAGAATAAAACTAGACCACTTTCTTACACCATTCACAAAAATAAACTCAAAATGGATAAAAGACCTGAATATGAAACAAGAAACCATCAAAATCCTAGAGGAGAAAGCAGGTAATAGCCTCCTTGACCTCAATCGCAGCAATTTCCTACCTGACAGATCCCCAAAAGCAAAGGAATCAAGAACAGAAATGAACTATTGGGACTTCATCAAGATAAAAAGCTTCTGCACTGCAAAGGAAACAACCAAAAAAAACTAATAGGCAACTGACAGAATGGGAAAAGATAGTGGCAAATGGCATATCAGATAAAGGGCTAGTATCCAAAATCTACAAGGAACTCCCCAAACTCCATACCCAAAAAACAAATAATCCACTGAAGAAATGGGCAGAAGACCCGAACAGACACTTCTCCAAAGAGGACATCCAGATGGCCAACAGGCACATGAAACAATGCTCAACATAACTCAGCATCAGGGAAATACAAATCAAAACCACACTGAGATACCACCTCACGCCAGTCAGAGTGGCTAAAATGAACAAATCAAGAGACTTGTAGATGCTGGTGAGGATGTGGAGAAACGGGCACCCTCCTACCCTGTTGGTGGGAATGTAAACTGCTAACAGCCGCTCTGGAAAAGTGTGGAGGTTCCTCAAAAAACTATCAATAGAACTCCCCTATGGCCCAGCAATAGCACTGCTGGGGATCTACCCAAGAGACACAGAAGTGTTGATGCATAGGGGCACATATGCCCCAATGTCACAGTGGCACTTTCAACAATAACCAAATCATGGAAAGAACCTAAATGTCCATCACCTGATGAGTGGATCAAGAAGATGTGGTGTGTATATATACACACACACACAATGGAATACTACATGGCAATAAGAAAAAATGAAATCTGGCCATTTGTAGCAAAATGGATGGACCTAGAGGGAGTCATGCTAAGTGAAATAAGTCAGGCAGAGAAGGAAAGATAACATATGTTGTCACTCATAGGTCTAACAGGAGAAACTTAATAGGAGACCATGGGAATGGGAAAGGGGGAGAAAAGAGTTGGGGAGAGGGGTGAGGCAAATCATGAGAGACTTTTGAATGCTGAGCACAAATTGAGGACTGAAAAGGGAGGGGGGAAGGAGAAGGGGGGTGATGGTCATAAAGAGGGGCACTTGTGGGGAAGAGCACTGGGTGTTATATGGAAACCAACTTCTAATAAACTATTTAAAAAATAAATAAAATCATCCAGTATCTATAAATTTAACAAAATATGTACAAAGCAATACTGACAAAAATTGTTAAATACCTAAACAAACCAAAGGATTCCTACCCCCTGAGCAGGGATCCCTGCTTTATACTTATATTGCTGTGGGCAATAAACTTTTATTGTGCTAAGGCAAAAAAAATTTTTTTAAATGAATGAATTTCAACTATAAAGTCCGATACACAATATACTTACAGTTTGATTTGCATCTACCATAGAAGAGCATCTTATCCCATTTTATATAAATGGAACAAAAAAATTATTTTCAAACTTGCCTCAATATCAACAGAGTATTTTTAAAATGCAGCATAATTATCTGTATGGAAAATATCAGTTTCAATTTGCTTTCTCTCCCTTCTTATTGGCAGTCAACTCAAAAGAAAAGAATATAAATAAAATATTTACCTAAGAAATTATTTATGAAGGTTTTACGTTAAGAAAAAACCTTACCAACAGTACAGCTGTCTTCAAGTACCACATCAACACTTCTGTCTCTGTACTCAACCCTGAAGTCCAGCATCCGAGGTTGCCTTTCTACAATTTGCCTAGACGGCATTACAGGTCGAAATGCTGAAGAAGAAGAGGGAGCAGGAGCTGAAGCTGGGTGACTTGTTGGATCAAATGCAGGTCCTGGTATAGTCTCACCTCCATAGTCACTGAAATATTGACATAAAAAGGATTATCATCAACCAAATCATTACAGATTACCACTAAGGATCCATTTCCAGAGTTGGCTTGTGTTGGTCTTCCTATCTTACGTTTTACTTCCTCCATAAAATCTTTTCTAGTGACTGAAGGCCACATTACTCTCCCTCCTATCCTTGCCCTCCTATGTCTATTAGCAGTATCATATATATCATTTAGCATTTAATCATTTAATTCATTATGTTAATAATGTTAGTAAAACATTATTTTAATTTCCATGAATTAAGAACTGTCTTCATTTACTTTTATTTACTCACTGAAGCCCATTATTTGATTCATTAACTCTACTTCCACAAAACTATTTCAGAACTTTACCGTCCTTAAACTTCCATTCTCCCTACCGCACTCCTCAGTCTTTTTTAAAAAATTTTTAAGTTTATTTATTTATTTAGAGAGAGACAGAGCGCGAATTGGAGACACAGACAGAGAGGGAGAGAGAAAAACCCAGGTAAGTTCTGTACTGCAACTTGGGGCTCAAATTTACAAAACCGTGAGATCAGGACCTAAGCCAAAACCAAGAGTCAGACACAACCAACTGAGACACCCAGGTGCCCTGCACTCCTCAATCTTAAAAGATGATTTTTTTCCTACTTTGCAGAGAAAACAGATGCATGACATTAAGAGGAAATTCCCTGACCTTTTTGACATCATCCACAAACTAACCTGCAGATGTACTTTTTTTTATGAAACAGAGGAAACACTGTTTTATCTGTATAAAATCTTTTGTGTATGTGTTCTTTTTTATCTATACAAAATCTAAAACCATCTCCTAATAGCTTTACATTATGGATTATACTTTTCCTTTTCTCTTCTGGATTCTTAATAATATTTAAACATGTTCAAGTCTTAAAAATAAAATCTTTGCTCTGCCCACTTAATAGTTAGCTCATTTATAAATGGGAAAATTAATTATAATTGCAGGAATTAAATCAGGTAAACAAATGAAAAGCTTAGCACAATGCCTGGTGTCTAGTAAGATCTCAAACATCAAACTCCATATATCCAAAGTTTAACTCCTTAATGTTTCTCCAAGCCTGATCCTCCTTCCATTATTCCTCACAATAGCTACCCAAGCGAGAAATTCCTGGCATTACCCTTGACACGGTCTTTTCTCTCAACACCATAGCTAACCAATCCTTTCAATTTTACCTCCTAAATATCTTGTAATTAAGTCATCCACCTTTCCCCTCTGAAGTTGACACCCTAGTGCAAGCCACAAGCACCTCATGGATGGCCTGATGCAAAAGCATCCTAATATCTCTTTATGTACCCCTCAATCCCCTGCATGTCATTCCATATCACCATTAGAATGAAATTAAAGACGGAAATGTCTTCATAGCATTTTTCTTCAGTACTCCCCTCTGTTGTTTATACAGGGCTAAAGAGGCATATAAATTCCTGTCTAATCGAAATCCTATCTACCTTCCCATCCTTAGCTTGTGCTATGCTATCTCCATCTCTCTATATGTGGCCAATAGCCACAACAGCCTTTCATTTCTTCCATTTTACCTTCATCCTTCTCATTGCATGGGAGAACATAGACTATTCCTTCTAAGAATATTCTTCCCATCTCATCCCTATATTCCATCTTTCTTCTAGCTAATTATATTCATATATCATATCTCAGATTGAATGTTTTTCAACTCAAGAGCATGTTTCACTACCTCAGACTGGTTCTAATTCCTCACTGTCACCAATTATAATTGGTATTAATCATTTCACATTTAAGACCCCAGTGGAATATAAGTTCCACAAGGGCAAAGTTCCTATTTGTGTTTTTAACCGCCATATTCTCTGCCTAGAGCTCAAGAATTTAGAGAAGGTACTTAAATATTTAACAAACTGTTGAGCAAAGAACTAATTATTAAATGATTTGGTTTTTCTCTCACTTAATTTATCATATACAGTCACTTTTTTCCCCATTGCTGGGAGGAATAGGGAAGAAGGAAACATAAGGAATGCATCCACTGAAAGAACATTATTGTATATATGTTCCACCACCACCAAAACTACAAGCTCAGAAGCTCTATTCTAAAACATCTTTTTTCTCACCCTAACTTGAGCACTAATCATACAAGTCAGGAAAAAATACGTACATTTACTTCACACTATTGCTTTGATTAGTGTTTACCAAATTTTATATTACAAAATTGATTTAGCAGATGTGATCAGGCTTTTAAAGAACAGGATAGGAAACAAATTATCAGCACAATGCACTTAATAGTTAGGACCAAGTATCAGTTCCTAAAAATTTTTGATTCTGATAGATATTAGCATATGTGTGTTTTGGATTCCAAGCATTCCTCATCGTAAGTCATAGCCAAAAGAGTGTGAAATGACTAGCTTAAACCTCAGAGTTTAGATACTCTAGTAATCACTGATTCAAATACAAAACCCAACACTCTCTCCCAGCTGTTAAACACAAGTAATCTTAGAAAGAAAACATGGAAAAGAAAATGACCAAAACAGGAAATACTATAACTGTTGGAATTTAAATTGAGTTCCTAAGTATCTATGAACAGAATATGTGAAACAATACTTCATATCTCTAAATTTTGTCACAACTTCTCACTAAGTTAATAGGCTGGTCACTGACTTACTGTTTTCTTAACTCCTAATTCATTCTTCTTTTAAATATTTTTTTAATGTTTATTTTTGAGAGAGTGCCAGCAGGGGAGGGACAGAGACAGAGACAAAGAATCCAAAGCAGGCTCCATGCTGTCAGTGCAAAGCCCAACATGGGGCTCAAACCCACAAACCAGGAGATCATGACTGAGCTGTAACCAAGAGTCGGAAAGCTCAACCAACTGAGCTACTCAGGACCCCCAAATTCTTTCTTCTATAGTCTATTCTGTGATGCCAGGGCCAGCATTCTCCAAAATCCTATTTATTTCGGCATATGTTTCCCTAATAGATTCTGCATATAGGGAATAACAAATAGAGATTATTTGTGAGGAAAGGAGGAAAGACGACTTCCTTCTTCCTGTTTGCATATATTTCTATCAGTACCGCCCTGTAGCTTTCAGTCTCCTGCTTTTTTCAGCATTCAAATAACCAGCGTCTTGACACCTCTTTGGACACCAGGAGCAGCTAAACAGTAAGCATTCCACAGTGGCCTGATCCTCACTTGCGTCCAAAGGGCTCCTCAGAGCTTCAAAGTTCTGTTAATCCCTTTGACCTAGACCTAACAGTGATAACTTCCTGAAGCAGTTATTATATCTCAGTTTCTTCAGTTTCCTTTTTTACTCTTCTACACCTGTGTAACCAATCCTTGAACTTTCAGTTCAAGCCATGAAAAGAGAGCTACAGAACTTTTGAAGTAGCACTTTCTTATTTCCTAGAAGATTGTATGATTCTGCTGGGTATTACACATAAATTTAATTTTGCAGCTTGCATAGTTAGTGAAAGCTGAATACACATACTTTCTAAATCTCTTTTGTGAAAATTACAGCATAGTTTTGAATCCTAAAATACAGAATGAAGATACCTAGGTGAGTCCAGATGAAGGTTACAATCTTAAATACATGGCATCCCCCTGAACCTCTTCTGTAAGCAGAGACATGACTAAAGTTATCCTCTTCTTTTTGAAAACTAGTAATGCTTACTTGAAACCATTACCTTAAAAAGGGATGCCTATTCTCAAAACCGACTCTCACCATTCCTTATTGCCTCTAAAATCAAATCTAGGCATGCTTCAAGAAAGTTAGTACTTAACTGAATGTCTTAGCTGAGAGAGTGTCTTAACTGAGAGAGGGCTTATATTCAAAAGTAATTATAAAATTTTGATAAATTATATCAGCAAAAACCTAGGGAAGAGACAAGGAAATGAATTTGAAGTGAATTGGACCAAAAGAGTTTTGATAGGACCAAATATAACATGCTTGCTTATGTAGCCCTATGTACCTCTAATAGTTTCCTTGTTGACTGAAACCTAAGTCCCAAAGGAGTCTACATTTAATGAGGATGAAAAGCCCAAACTTTCCTGGCAAAATGTAGAAGAGACTCAGATGCTTAGAAAAATAAGAATGCATAAGTGAATTTCCCATGTGCAATCTGAACATACATATATCTCCCTACTACATTATCCATGAGGTCCCAGAGGACATTGCACTAAAGCATTCAGAAATACATTTGTAAGGGTGTCTCCCTTCTTAAAAAACTATAGTGACTGTCTTCTGTGGATTGGGAATGACATGGGGAGATGAAACTACTAAATAAATCTCCCTAATGGGTATGATGAGATGCCAGACTATTGAGGTGAAATGGGAGAACTTAGTAAGAAAAAGGTGGGAACAATTATGTTAACAGACAACATACACAAAATGTGGCAATCAGAAGATTTCAACCTCTGGAGATCTTTAGAAGTGTTTACCTGAACATGATTATTTCTAAGGAATAAAAATAAAAGTCAGCCAACTAAAATATTACTTGATCTAAAAACACGAGAAACCTTAAACCTGGTGGCCTAAAATCTGATTCCATAACCATAGAGGAGAGTCATAGTCACTCTCAGTTTCCAAACACAAGTTGTTTCACAGATATAAAGTCCCTGATCCCCACAAAGACAATGTAACAGGGCTACATATATCTATTGTAAATTTTCCTCTAAGGCTTCACCTAAGAGACCTGCAGCCTTTAACTAGAGTGTTTGTGTCCCAATAAAAGGTAAGTATCTAAATCTTTAGGGGATTACTAGATGCTAACACTAAACTGATGCTAATTCCTAGGGATATAAAAGTGGAAGATTATGATGGTAAATGAAGTTTTGGCCCAAGTCCACTCATACTATGTTCAAACAGTCTGTAAACTCACCCTGCAATTTCTTCTCCAGATTCTAACTGTATAATTGAAAGAGACACCTTCAGTAACTCGTAGACTCCCATATTGGTTTCCCAATTCGTGGAGTTAGGGTTAATATGTAGGAAGGGATAACAGAAGGCAACTGATCTTTTTCTCTATATTAATTTGCAATTACCAAGGCAAGCATTTTACTTTTACCCAGCAGCGTAAATAATATACCTTCACTGCCTTTTCCAAAAGATTATGTCAACTCTCTCTAACATTAACAATCTAGTCTGGAGAGATCTCTATCACCTAGGCATTCCACAAAACAACATTATACTGATAACAACATGACCTGATCCTAAAGAGCAATAGTAGCAAGTACTTACATGCTTTGGTAAGACACATGTATGATAGAAATTAGAAGATACAGGCCACAAAAATGCAGGGTCCCACCATGTTGGTGAAGTTTCTGGGGTCCAGTGGTCAGAAACAAGTCAGGATAAAAGGCAGTTGCTGTATCTTGCATTTCCCATCAATAATAAGAGATAACGAAGTTAACAGAGGAAGAAAAGATTTGGACTGGGGAAAAGAAAAGATGGTTGTGTATACATGCTCACACCAACCAAAACAAGCTGCTGAAGCATAACAGCCCCCAAACAAAGATATTCCAAAAGGAGGGTAGTGAAAGAAAAGCCTCCCAGTGGGGAGAACTTGATATTATACCAAAGGTTGGCCTTTTCATTTAGGAAGTGAGATTGCCTGAGGTACAAATCTATACTGAATCACAGTCAATAGATTATAGGTTGGCCAGCTAATCAGGAATCAGAAAGAATAAAAGAAAAATTAGGTGACAAAGAAGTCTAGGGGAAATTTATGAAAATGGATCTTTTAGAGTGGACAAAATGTGAATATATGTTTCTGAGGGAATGTTGCCTATAGACTAAAGGGAAAAAAGGCCCTCAGTGTGGCATAAGATAACAATGTTCTATTGATATCAGTCAGCTTTTTTCCCTTACTACCCTAGGACTGTTCAATACATTGATGTATAATGTAGTCATGCCAAAAGGAGTGGAGGTTAGGCAGAGGTACAATATCAACTTCCCCTTACCAAGTCTGAGTCTGGCTATGGAAACTACTGAGTGTCTAAACTGCTACGAACAGAGATTAATACGAGCCCCTAATATGGCATCATTCCTTGGGGATCTGGTAATGCACCATGGAGGAGGAAACAATTTGTTCTCACTTAAAAAGACATTTTTCTGGATATGAAATTAACTTCCCTGATGGTAATATTTCTGCCAGTACCAATATTCATTACTGAGGAAATGCCTTATTGATCTATGGCTTTCCATATAACACTGGTTCTAATCAAGAAACTCATTTCACAGCATAAGAAGTGTAGTGCTAGTATCATTCATATATACTGTTACCCTGAAGCACCTAGTTTGTCAGAACAGTGGAACAGCCTGCTGAAGACAAATTATGGCACAGGTTGGGAGGCAACATACTCAAAGCTTGGGGCTCCACATTCAAGGATGTGCTGTATGCTTTATATCAGTGACCAAACCTGTGCTGTTTCTCATACTACCAGAAAACATGGGTATGAGAATTAAGGAGTGGTAATGGTTCCTTTTATTATGCCTAATAATTTAACAGAATTTTTGTTTCCTGCTACTTTGGGCTCTGGTGATTCAGAGATCACAATTCCTAAAAATGTAATGTTTCCACAATACTTTCATAGAATTAGAACCTGAGAATGCCACTTGGCAATTTGTACTCCTCAAACTATACAATCAACTAGCAAATGAAGGGATACTTAGTGAGGTGAGAGGTCCTGATTACCAAGAAAAAACTGGGTTGCTACTCTACAATGGACTATTTTCTTGTCTTCTCTAGGTTTCCTCAATGAGTTAAACAATAGACAAATAAACATACAGTATATCTGTCTGGGCTCAAAAAATAAATAGGAGTTGACATATACCATCCACTTAGTCAATGAGGAAAACTACACTACTGGTTCATTAAATTTTTAGAAAACAGGGAGGGGCACCTGGGTAGCTTAGCTGGTTAAATATCCAACTTCGCTCAGGTCATGATCTTGCAGTCTGTGAGTTTGAGCCCCATGTTGCCCTCTGTGCTGACAGCTCAGAGCCTGGGAGCTGCTTCAGATTCTATGTCTTTTTCTCTCTCTGCCCCTCCCCTGCTAACACTGTCTCCCTCTCTCTCAAAAATAAGTAAACATTAAAATTTTTTTTTAATTTTTAGGAAATATAGCATGTGCTGTCTACTAACATGAGTAATTCATTAGCACTTCCGTCTAACAATAACTGCCTGCAGAAATAATGTTCAAAAAGGCTCTGGATAATATGCTAAATAAATAAAATATTATACCAAGATGTAGTAAATAAACATGCACACACTTAATGTTTTATGACTGAATTGTTTACATTTATGATGACGTAAGTTACACAGTTTATAAACATGTTGTATTAGTAGTATATTGTCTAGTGAAATAGCCTTGGAGGATGAGGCAGAAAACTTGCTTATACTCCTGACTCTATTCCTCAACATCACACTATATTATCTGGGCCAAGTCATTCATGCCTTATCCTACCTACAAAATGAGGGATAGTAACAGCCGCCATTACTTGCTTACAACTAAAAAGGTAACTGCAAAGACAAAGCTGGGGGAGAAAGACCTTACACACATATATTAAATTCCAACCTTTTTACCCAAAGGAAAAATTCTTAAAACAGAAGTGTGACATGTCTACTGACCTTGAATAGGGCTGAGTGGTACTAAAGAAAAAAGCACAGCTTTTAAAATGAGACAATCCAGACTTCACCTATTGCACTTAGGACCTTGAGTAAATTTATGTCAACTCTCTAACCTTCAGTTTCCTCATCTATGAAATATAAACATTTACCTCTTTAGGGTTATAGTAAGTATTAAATGATGAAATGTATGTCAATTACCTGACACAGTTTCTTTGCTTTGAACTTTATGGGTACATTAAACACCATATTCCCACTTTTGAATTCATACAAAAATTTAATTTCAAGAAAACTATAAAGCACAGGGATTGGGCTATTCTTCTTCCAAAAGTAATTCATATTAAAAAACATTTTTGGTAGCTCTTTCCTCTGTTGAGGTATGAACTGACTAGTTAAGAGTCAGCTGTATTCACAGACTATATTCAACTTTACTACAAAAGTCAAATATACAAAACAAAAATTCGTTTATCTATCTACATATACCATTCCTACTACTGTGTCTTCCACTTTCAGTGTTAAGCAATGAGAAACTAATATTTTCTTTTTCTTTGGTCAACATATATAGAAGAGGAATTTTCAGTTATGTCAAGTCCACAATGATTTCAAAGCTAAAGAATGAGGTTAGAAAGGGAAAGAGTTAAAGACTATTACTAGATACAACTGATTTTATTCTGTGCACATGAGTCATTTCTTTCACAAGCAAACAAAACAAACAAAAACCCACTCTGATGAAAGCTAAACCCCAACTATTACAGCAATCTTATTAGAAATCAATTTAGTGCTGTATCTCTCTACTTGTAAATTATATTAAGCAAAAACTATCATCTTTGACAGGAGACGTGGAATGTTTCCAGGGATGAGAGTATTTCTACAGTTCACCCATAGCAAAATACTGTTAATTTAAAGATATATCCAATTATACACTCAGAATCCAGCAGCTGAATCCACAAGAGTTTAGCAAGCAAAAATTTTGGCACTAAAAGTGGAATAACATTTACTCAAGAATAAAACTGGGACCATATTTAGCAGTCTAAACTTTTTAAACCAAGAAAAAAAAAAGATCATGAAGGAAATTCCTGTCATTAGCTAGTTTGCTTTCTAGACAAGGGTTTCAATAAAACTGAATGCTTTTTTAAACCAAAAAAAGAAAAAAAGAAAAAGAAAAAAGTAAAGAAGAAAAGAGCAAACAAAAAAATTTTGGTACAGATTTTGGAAATCAGTCACATTTACTCTGGATAAAATTCTTTCCAACAGTTTTTTGGTTTTGGGGTTTTTTTGGGGGGGATAGGTCTGTTAATCACTAAGGATAGTACCAGTACCAAATAAAATTTACTTCCTTTCTAAATATACACAGTTTCCTATAAAGTACGGCACATTCTGCAATTCATGGTGAATTTCTTGATGGTTTTGCAACAGCAGTTTTCTTTCTCTTCAAAACAACCTCATTCCTAGTCTGCTGTTTCTGTTTGCCTCATCTGCACTTTGCAGATCATGCTTCAGTAACTTAGAAATCCCAGCCACCAAATTCAAGCCAAAGTTTGAATTGAGAGGAAAGGGGGGAAAATCAAGTAATTAAACTACATTTGGAAGCGAGAATGGTTTTACCTCCTCTGACTTTATAAATGTCCTCTTCTAATATGAACCAGAGTCTCCAATTTTAAGGAAAGAAAACTTAAGAAAAGTTATTTCTAATTTAAGGAATTATTTTGTAACTTAAGAGTTCTATTGGCATCATCTTTCAATTTTACCTTCCGGCAATGACACAAAACCATGAAGACCATTCCACATGTTAACAATGGATTATTCAGATGAAATAGTTCAGTGCTCTGGGAAGTTTCATAAATTAAGAACTACTTAAATCATTGCAAGTTTTCATATACTTAATTTAGAAACCCAAAGTGAGGGGGGAAAGAATGTAGTAGTAGATTGGAGACAAAGGCTGAGTTGGTAGATAATAGCCATGCCTTACAGCTACTGAGATTCAGTTCTTTCTTTCCCTTTTATGAATTAGAAGATACCTTGAAAAGCTTTCTTTTGTAAAATTTATTTTAGAGACAGAGACAGAGAAAGAGAGAGAATGCATGCAAGCAGGGGAGAGGGGCAGAGGAAAAGAGTGAGAGGATCTCAAGCAGGCTCCACCCTCAGTACAGAGCCTGACATGTGGCTCAAATCCCATAATCCTGGGATCATGACCTGAGCTGAAATTAGCAGTCACTCAACCAACTGAGCCACCCAGGCACCCAAAAAGCTTGCTTAACAATAAAATAAAACCCCTTTAAAAATAGTACCACCCATTCTGAAATAACATAATACAGTTAAAAGCTGAAGACTTTAGGAAATTGATATAATAAAAATGTCTGAAAGAACAGTAACTATATTAATGAGTTTCTACACCAAAGGATACTGTATCAAATGCTCTATCAAAAAGCAAAACAAAAAAGGTTAACAATTGTCTTTTTGCTTTACTAAATTCTCATCCTACCATTAAGCACCTTATAACCTACCTTTGTAGAATGCCATTTTCCTGGGGTATTACACCATTGATAGCTGCCTGCAAACAAAAAACAGAGAAGCCCATTTAACAAAAAAAAAAAAAAAAAAAAAAACCAAACAAACAAAAAAAAAATAATCAACCAAAAAACCGCCCCCCCCAAAAAAACAAACCAAAAAAAAAAACCAGAAACAGAAAAATGCTCAGAGATGAGGTGGGGTGGAGAAGACTGTACAGGAAAGCAAATGTACTTTGGAAAATAAAATGTAAACAAAATACTAAATGTTTCCCTAATAATGCAAAATATTGTCTAAAATGTTTCTCTACTTGCTATAATAAAACTGTACTTTAAGGAAAAAATGCATTTGGCATTTAGTATACCTAAATCTTGAGTCAGAAAAAGCTTAGTCCCACAGTCTTCATTCAAACAAAACACCCACAAAAACCAATGTTTAAGAATGTCAAAACAAGTAAAATCAGTACCTTAAAGTAATATTTTTAACATTATTTCCTTCTTCAGATTAAGAAGAGATATAAAATCACAAATGAAAAATTCCAATAAGAATTTTTAAATTAGCTCAGAAATTAAATTCATTCTTTCATGTTATAATTATTAATCTTCATAAAAAGACCATCTAGAAGGAAAAAATGTAGAGGCACAAATTCTTTGATAAACACAATACCACAATTGTACCAGGTTACAAAAGGAGACAGAAGCATCACTGGGAAGTTTCCATAACACATTCTTGAAGTTGATCTCTGCTAACAAGTCACCAATTACTCAGAACATAGCACAGATGTGGCATGATATAGATGGACATTTTTGCAGACTACTAAGCAAGCAGGCTACTACATCCTGGACTGTCACTACAGGGTAACAGAGAAGACTCCCTGGAGGAAAAAACTTTGCCTTTCCAACTCCGCCTCTGCACTGTAACAACTTCTTCCCTCTCCATGCCCATCCAAGTGGGCATCAAATGAACATTATCAAAATGAAAAAACAAACAAACAAACAGAAAACTAACACTTCACTACTTTATTAGCTGCCTGAAAATCAACTCCCAACAGGAGTTTGTGTATTTGGTGAAACATTAACTTAAATATTTGCCAGAAGTGGGTCAAGTTTATAATGTTATTTTGTTGGATGGAAACAGAATAGAGTGTAAGGTGCTTCCTATAAATTTTGAGTGTTATAATGCTCCACTGGCCAAAAAAAAAAAGAAAAAAAGGGAAAAAAAAAGAAATAAACAAACAAAAGAAATGAAAGAAAGAAAGAAAGAAAGAAAGAAAGAAAGAAAGAAAGAAAGAAAGAAAGAAAAAGAAAGAAAGAAAGAAATCCACCGATTAATACAGACAGTAGATGCCATAGAACCCTGACAGCTCTGGAGGCTCATAAATCCCTTAAACCAAACATGCTAAAATAGCTTTTCAAAGCCACAAATGCAATGGAGGCATCTCTGTCTACAAGGAGGTCAATTATCCCTTTTCTTTGGGCAGCAATGATTCTACATACAAATATCTCCTTTGCTAAAAATTAGAAAACAGTAAGAATTTTCTGTGCTTGTGGAAAAGAAACAAAATACCAGAGTTTGGAAAGACTGTGTCCAAATTTTCACTCAGGAATGCCAAGGTGTAATGGAAAAAATATTAAGGATTTATAAAGTCCAAAATTTGAATCTAGACTTTCCCATTTATTAACTTTATGACCTTAATATGTTCTATAATCACTGAACCTCTTTGAACCTGTTTCTTCCTCTTTATAATGAACTAATACTATATTCACAGCTAAACTGGATCTTTTTGTTTCTCAACAGCATCAAGTTCCTCTAGTTCTTAGGTCTTTTGAAGATACTATGTCTGTTTGAAATGCTCTTTCCTCATTTCTTGTCTGGCTAAATCTTAATAATAACTAAAATTTGTTAGATATACTTTTTCAAAGAACACTTCTTTGGTCAACCTCCCATCTATATAGGTTTATGCTCACATAGAACCCTGTGCTTTTCCTTCATAGTAATTGATAATTACTTATTTGGTGGTTGTTTTATGTCTGCCTTTCTCAATAGGGTATAAGCTGTGTGACAAGATGATAACAATTTTGTTCACTACTTCATCCCAGTTGCCTAGCACAGTGCAGGCACTAAACGGCACTCAACACTTATTTGTTAAATTAAGGATGCTAGGGAGTATTAAAAACAAAAACAAAAAACAAAAGCCACATACCCAAGTGATCAAAGTTCAGAAAGCTTCCTAGATGAAATAATGTCTTAACTGAGACTGAAGGATAAGTGAAAGTAGCAAGAACGGGTAGCGGGCAACATGGTCCAGAAGGAACTGTGACACACCTCCACTTTCTTTTTTCTAAGATCTTAGAACGTTTTAAATAATGTATTTGGTTTTGGATAGGAAGTTAGTCTCTGATCTCAACCTTATGTACATAATAAATTGTGTACATAAATATGTTAAATGTAATCCAGAATAAAGGTACAATAAAAGTATAATTTGCTAAAGGAATATAGAATAGGGAAAGATTTTTGTGAGGATTAGGAAAAGTTTCAGAAAAGAGATGGCATTTAATCTGGACACTGAACAATGAGTGAATATAGAAGCAAAGGAAAATTTTAGAGGAGTTCAATTTTGAACATGTTAACTTTGAAGTGACAGTAGGGTATCATTTGTTCAGTTAACAAGTATGTAATTAATTGCCAACGACATACCAGGCTCTGTGCTAGGCAATGGAGCCATACTAATAAACATAACATAGCTTGTGTTCTAGCAGGGACAAAAATAAATTCAATAATTAATTTTACTATAAGCAGTTTAGGCAATACCCAAATGAAGGCCAAAAGTAATTTAAAAATTCAGAGTTGGTTAATTAAAGCAATATATGTTTAAAAGCAAAGAAAAGAAGCCCTAAAAATATTTTCATTCTCTCTCCCTATAAGCTTTCTTCTTTGGTGAAGAGAAGGGACATAAAGTATTAGGGAATTTATATATGTAAGAAAAAGACAAGAAAAATTAAAATAAAAGGGTTAGATATAAGGGAAAAAACCATGAATATGTCACATAGGGAGCAAAGAAGGTACTGTAGGGAAGGATTAGACACAACTGAAAAATGTGAAAATAGTTTAATTTTACGAAGCCTAAGAAGTGAGTATTAGACATATTTTTAAGTTTTAGTAAAAATTAGATTATAAAAGGCTAAAAACTACATGGGAAATAAAGTATAACTCTTGAAACTATTTAAAGTATAAGCATAAAAATATAAGTATAATACTCATTATTCTCAGTATGATACACATTAGTTACTAACAAACCACCATTCTTCTAGGCTTCAATGATTATATCATCAGAGCATTATCATCAGTTCTATTCCTATCAGCAGCCTCCTTAGCTGGCTAATCTCCAAATTACTGATTGCAGATAATTAAAACTAAATAATTAATATATTTAAGTTATAAGAATTTATAAACAAATATTAAAAATATTTAAAATTATATGAAATAAATTTTTATTATATATATAATCATTTATATTATTAGTTGATACAATTAAGAGTATAGACAACTCTACATATTCCACATTTGGAAAGCCTGTGAACTATGATAATAATTATTATTGTTAATGCTGGCTTTGCTGTGTCCATTATCCATTTCTCCATCTCCAGAGCAAACTTAATATATAGAAAAATACTTTCTAAAATTAGTACACTTGTGTTCAATTTGAAATTATTACTCTATGATATGTCAGATTCAAATATTTTCAAAATAACTAAAAAATAAACATTGGGTCCACAAAGTACAGTACTTGTATTTTAACATTCACAACTCTGATCTTGCCATCAAGTGAATTTTTCAAACAAACTCGGACTTTCTCTCCTCCAATCATACTGATCCTTTGTGCCAAATATCCTCTTTTCCACCAGTTCAAATTCCTTCACTCTTTTATTCACTGAGCACAGTGTTTTAGGACTGGAAAAAATGTAAAAATGACGAGACATGTTCCTCCCAGGACAGGCAGTTATAGAAACAACTAATTGTAAAGCAATGTGAAAGGCAATATGGGATCATGAAGGAAGGAATCTTCTTGTTGCCTAATTGAGTTGAAGACCCAGATGTGAATTATTTTCTTCAAGAAAATTTAGCTGACTCACACTACCTTTTTCTCAATGATTTTTTCTTTTTTTTTTTTTTTAAGTTTTTACTTAAATTCTAGCTAACATATAGGGTCATATTAGCTTCAGGTGGACAATTGAGTGATTCAACACTTACATCACTGGTGCTCATCACAAGTGCACTCCTTAATCCCCATCTTCTATTTAAACCATACTCCCACCCACTTCCCCTCTGGTAACCATCAGTTTGTTCTCTATAGTTAAAGTCTGCTTCTTGGTTTGCTTTAAAAGTCTCCACGATTTTTCTACTGTGTTGTACTTACATAGCACTCATGCATCTTATTCATTCATTTGATATTAATTTATTCTAACATTAACCTTCCAACAAATATTTAATCAATCATCTGGAACTATTCTGGGTACTGAGAAAACAACAAAAGTAGATATAAGTGTCTACACTAAATTGATAAAATCCTCCTCCTCTCATGGTTTCACCCTGAGTAGAACCAATGAGAAGCTAAGAGCCCAACATTCTACAGCTATGAATTGTGGAATTTTCACCTTTTATCTTGTATTGGGAGGAGGGGGAACGCTGTGTGTCTCCTCTACTCTCAGTACTCCACTACAAACACACTACTTCATCTGATACCAGATGTGTGGGTTTTCTACACATCGAGCAATTCTGCAACACCATCTGGGTGTCCTATAATTTAACTCAATTCTGACACTACTGGAGATAGCAACAGATCCCACCCATTAAGGGCTCAGGCCCAAACGACTACTCCCTCTTCGACTACTCCCTCTTCGACTACTCCCTCTTCAGATGCTAATCACAAAGTCCAGGCTGTTTCCTGTGCTTCTGACCTACTTGCTATATATGAGGTTCTGACAACCCTCTCTTCAATTCAATTAATTTGCTAGAGCAGCTCAACGAATTCAGGAAAACATTTTACTTATTAAATTACTGGCTAATTATAAAAGGATAGAATTCAGGAAAAGCCAGATGGAAGAGATGTGGGAAAGCATGCGGAGCTTCCATGCTCTCTCTAGGCACACTCTCCCTCCACGTATCTTCAGGTACTCCCCAACATGGAAACTTCCCAACCTGTATTATTAGGGGAATTTTATTGAAGCTTCAGTTACGTAGGCATGATCAATCACTAATTCAATCTCCAGTCCTTCTCCACTTCTTGGCAGATGGGAGTAGGACTGATAGTTCCAAGCTTCTAATCATGATTTGGTCTTTCTGGTGACCACCCTCAATCCTAAAACTATCCAGGAGCCCAAACCTCTCCTCATTAGAACAAAAGACACTCCTATTACCCAGGAAATTCCAAGGGATTTAAGAGCCCTATGGTCAGGAACTAAGGTCAGAAATGAAATAGTAGAACAAAAGATGCCACTAGTATTATTCTTATCCCTTAAGAAATTATAAGGTTTTGGAAGCTCTGTGTCAGGAACTGAGGGACAGAGACCAATTTATTTTTTTCTATTACTTCACACAACTCATTAGTATTCTGTTAATCAAAGGAGCTATAATAAAAGCATCCATTTGGAGATGAAAACTTTCCCAGCTACAGAAGTGAGAGGCCAAAGAAACAAAGTAGATTTAAATGTCCACACTAAATTATAAAGTTCTAAAGGAAGAAGATGAGATAATGGTGGGAAGCCAATGAGGCCTCAAAAAAGGTGCTCAATACCATTTTCTCCCTCTTTCTTTCTGGGCAGAAAGAAAATCCTTTTTTCCCCACAAATAATTATCTAATCTTCTGTAAATATCTGTAACAGACTGTTTCCAACAATCTACTATATTTAAATTCTTCTAAATATTCTTTCAAATTCCTACTTTCCAAATAGTTCATCTCCATGATGAACTATTGTACTCTACTGTAACTCAAAAGTTGATGACTCTTCCTTCCATTCATTATAAACTTCAATACAGGAATATGTAAGATACTATATGAAGGCAAAGGCAAAACAGTGGAAGTAATCTGAATGCCAGGAAAAAGCTGGGAAGAAGGGATGATATTTGAACCAAATGTTAAAGTAGAGCTCTTCTAGGGGGAAAAGCTGAGTAAGAGCACTCAAGGAGAAAAAATATTTTTTTCCGTAAGTCCGTTCAGGAAGTGGAAACTAGTTTTCTGTGGCTTCAGCAAAGGTTTGGGTCAGGAAGCAGTGAGGAGGCAGTTGGAAAGGTAAGTAAGAGGTAGATTATGAGAAGCAGTATAAATACAGGCATTAAAAGTTTTACTTAACCTGAAGATAATGGGCAGGCAACTGCTGCAACTGAAATTTGCCCTTCAGGAACATCATTTGGTCAGCACTGTGAAACACGAATTGAAAAGAGAAAATTGTTGAGAACGATGCCCAGGCTTCTGGCTTGGGTAACTGAGTAGACTGATCCTGCTCCAGTCCTCCCAATCATCACAACTGGCAAGCAATTCTAAAGATTCTGTCACTCAAGTCAAAAATCATATAGCCATCCTCAATTCTTTACTCTCACATTCCACATCTGACCTATGAGAAATTCTTCATTCTACCTCCAAAATGTAGAATCTTCTCTATTACCACCCTATCTAAACCATCATCTTTCCTCTGCATTGGTATTTCAGTGGTTTCCAAAATGGTCTCCCTGCTTCTGTCTTTGCCCTACTTGCTTACTGCCTGTTCACACAGAAGCCAGAATGATGCTTACAAATGTCAAGTCAAATAAAACCCTTTCTCTACTCTAATGCCTTCCCATACCAACAGAATAAAACTCAATGACTTTATTCTGACCTTGTAAGACTACATTAGCTGGCTCCAGCTCCTTCTCTGGCATCATCTTCTTCCACTATCCCTGAGGTTCACTTATTCTAGTTGCTCTGATTTCCTTTCAATTTCTTGAACAAGTATGCTCCCACATCAAACAAACCTCTTATGTTTATTCTTCCTTCCCTACAATGCTCTTTAGATATCCACATATCTCACTCCCTTAACTTCAGTATGGTTTCTACATCTCAGAAAATTTTTCTTTAACCATTCTATCTAAAAGAGAACCCCTTAGCCATTAACACTCTAACAAATTGTTTATTTGTCTCTTTGTTTGTTCTCTGTCTTCCCCAACCATAATGTTGAGATCCAAATGACTTTATTTTGTTCACTGATGTTTCCTCAACAAAAAATGCCTGGTCCCTAGGTGGTATGAGTTAACATATACTAAATACCTGGATGAATATGTATTCATGAACCCAAGAACATGAACAAAGTGACAGGCTGGTGAGGATAGGGAGATGTGAGGCCTTCGGTTTTAGGCATGCTGATTTTGAAGGACACCTGGAACATTCATATGGAAATGTCTTGGAGGCACTTGGGTGGCTCAGTTGGTTGAGCGCCTGACCTCGGCTCTGGTCATGATCTCACAGTTTGTGAGTTGGAGCCCCACGTCGGGCTCTGTGCTGACAGCTCAGAGCCTGGAGCCTGCTTCAGATTCTGAATCTCCCTCTCTCTCTGCTCCTTCCCTGCTCACGCCCTGTCTCTCTCTCTTTCTCAAAACTAAATAAACAAAACTTTTTAAAAAAAGAAATGCCCAATAGATTAAGAATCTAAAATGTGTGAGTTCAATATACTGAGTTTGGAGTCATGGGGCATCTGCTTGAAAAATATTTGGAAAAAACAGAACTACCAAATGATCCAGCAATCTCACTTCTGGGTATACATCTGAATTAATTGGGAGCAGGGTCTCAAAGAGATGTTTGTATACCGATGTTCACAGCAGCACTACTCACAATAGCCAAGAGGTGGAAGCAACCCAAATGCCCATCAATAGCAATGGATAAAAAAAATAGGGACACCTGGGTGGCTCAGTCAGTTAATCATCTGACTCTTGATCTCAGTTCAGGTTTTAACCTCAGGGTCAAGGTTATATATAATATAAAATAAATGAGTATATATATAAGTTTATATGTAAGTATATATATTACTTATATATTATTATAATATATAATACTTCTATGTTATTTGTAAATATTTATAAATGATTATACACATTATTTATATATTATATATAATATACACTTAATAGAATATAATTTATTTATATTATATGTAACAAAATATTTATAAATATCATTTTATTATTTTATATAAATAAAAATATATGTAATTTTAAGTCTATATATGTAATATGTATCAAAGAAAATGTGGTATACTCATACAATGGAATACTATTCAGCTTTAAACAAAGGAAATATTGTCACAGACAATAACATGGATAAATCTTGAGGGCATTATATTAAATGAAATA
Organism: Suricata suricatta; assembly: GCF_006229205.1. Classification (NCBI taxonomy): domain Eukaryota; kingdom Metazoa; phylum Chordata; class Mammalia; order Carnivora; family Herpestidae; genus Suricata; species Suricata suricatta. The sequence goes on along the minus strand of NC_043707.1, from coordinate 102,344,533 downwards.
AGCCAAAAAATGTCCAATGTCTAAAAATGACAAATACTGTATAATTCTATTCATATGAAGTACCCAGAACAGTGATATTCATAGTAACAGAAAATAGAATGGGAGGATGGAAAAGGGGGAAGTTGTAGATTGACGGGTACAGAGTTTCACTTTAGCAAGATAAAAGCATTCTAGAGATCGGTTTCACAACAATGTGAATATACTTAACACTAAAAAATGAGTAAGATGGTACATTTTATGTTATGTGTTATAAAACCAACTTTTTAAAAAGTCTTTGCACTTTTTAAAGGAATATCAACATTTAAGATGTAGGAAAACAAAATCAGAGAAATTATTAAACAAGTTATCAGAGATGTAGGAGGAGGTATATATATGGACATCTGAGCCTCAACATAAATCTCAGTTACAGTTATATATATGCATTAACCAAATTTTTACTAGTGAAATTGGACCCAGGTAATTCACCAAATATAATGATCTACTGTCATTAATAGAAAATGGAAAGGGGCTACTGGGTGGCTCAGTCAGTTAAGTATCTAACTTCAGCTCAGGTCATGATCTCGCAGTCCGTGAGTTAAAGCCCTGCGTTGGGCTCTATGCTAACAGCTCAGAGCCCAGAGCCTGATGCAGATTCTGTATCTCCTTCTCTCTCTGCTCCCCTCCCCCATCTCTCAAAAATAAATAAACGTTCAAAAAAAATTTTTTTAAGAAAATAGTACAGTAACAATTCATATTCAGTATTTCTCTGGTCTATAATCCACTATCATAGGATGGCGTCAATTGTAGGATGTTCTATGTTCTATAGTCTGACAGATCTGTTTTCAAACCCTTGTTCTATCATGTGTTTATTACCTGTGTGACTTTCGCCATGTTAAATTGACCAAAAGATTTAGTTTCCTCATCTACAAAATGGAGGTAATAATAACAACTTAATTTACAAGGTTGTTATAAGGATTAAATGAGATAATACAAGAAAAGTACTCTACAAATGTTACCCAACGTAATTATTCATCCTTATATGTTTTTTGTTATAGTCTATTCTGTTATATGCTATAAATGTCTGCCTCATGCTGGGCTAGAAATACAGATACACTGAAGTCCTACTCCCCATGATTCAAATTCAGGTAGTATGGAAGGGGGCCCAGAAATTTGTTCTTCCCCCTCACAAACTCCTCCAGTGATTCTTAGGCACAGCCCAGTTTGGGAACAACTATAGATTGTTTACAGCATAAATTTTAGAGACCTATATAAAATCCTTTATTCTGACATTACATATATAATCTATTAATTCCCCCTAAACCATTTATTATTTTCGAAGTTACTTAATGTCTAAAGGCATAGATCCTTCAGAAACTCATATGCAGAACGAGCATATTATTAAATTATTAAATATGCTCAAAATGAGAAGTGAAGGCTCTTAAGCCAGATAGCCAGTGTTTCCTAGCTCCATCACTTACTAGTTAAATATTTCTGAGAAAGTTACTTACATTCTGTCTCAGTTCTCTCATCAATAACAATCCCTGTTCATTGGGATTTGATGAAACTTATTAACACATACTGAATGTTTAAATGGTATTTGGTACATAGTAAAATACTCAGTGAAGGTGAGCTGCTTTTATTGTAACATTTGACATACCAAGATTTTTCCCTTTGTTTTAAATTCCAGTATAATTAATGTACAGTGTTACATTTCAGGTGTACAATATGATGATTCAATGGTTCTATACATTATTCAATGCTCATCACAGTAAATGTACTCTTAATCCGCCCCACTGGCAACTACTAGTTCATTTCTCTATATTTAAGAGTCTGCTTTTTTGTCTCTTTTTTTTTCCTTTCTTAAATTCCATAATAAGTGAAATTATTAGGTGTTTCTCTTTCTCCGACTTATTTCACTTAGCATTATATCCTCTAGATCCATCCACGTGTGTCACACCAAGACTTATTCCTGTTTAAAATCACAAATAGTTTTTACTGACAAAATTTTGAAAGCAAGGAATGGAGACTATAAAAAAAGAAGATTTTCAACACTTACCTATTACAGACAACTTATTTCTGGAGACGCTTCCTCTCTTCACCACTTAAATATGGTTACATCATCTAAACACTCTATCACTTACAGATAAGATGATGAAAGCAAAGTAAAAGAAAGGTAAATAGTTTAAGAGCCCCACAAGTCTAAACTTAAATTTCTTTTACATGTTGGTTTTTTAAATTTTTTATCAATCTATTGCTATTGACTTTTGTAGTAAAAAAATTAAAATTGGCAACCCTAAAACAGCTCCTAATAGCCAAATATTTAACTTTCATAAGGTCTAATTTGATTTTTTTTTCCTTCATGGAAAGAAGCCAGAAAGCATAACAATTTAAGAAATGTAACCATTCCACAATCTGATTTTAGCCAAACGCAAAAAATGTTCACTGAATCCTTCCAAGTAGGTATAACTAGCAAAATAGCTGAACATGCATCAGGACTGGTATAAACCAAATAAAGGCAAAGAAATACAAGGCAGATCCTAAGATTAATACCTGAGAGACTCACCCTTATCAAGTAAATATCTAAGGATGAAAAATCAAATAGCATATAGCTGGGATCAAAAGGAACTGGCAACCAAGATCTCATTTACTAAAAGGAAACATTAGGAAAGGTGGTTTCAGTGACAGTCACTTCCCTTCTCCAGGTTGTTTGCCCCTCCTGAAGAAACTTGGTGGTACTTAGACTTTGGTCAGCATCACATAAAGACCTAGTCACCCCTCTCTCTTCCACTTAGTAGAAAATAACTGCCTTCTGCCTTTTATAAAAATTTTTTATTTATTTTTGAGACAGAGAGTGACAGTGTGCAAGCACGAGAGGGGCAGAGAGAGAGGGGGACATGGAACCCAAAGCAGGCTCCAGGCTCTGAGCTATCAGCACAAAGCCCAGCACGGGGCTCCAACTCACGAACTATGAGATCAGAGAAGTTGACACTCAACCAACTGAGCCACCCAGGCACCCCAACTGCCTTTTGCTTTATTCAATGAATATATAAAGAGAAAGGGGAGAAAGTCAACTAATCTGCCTTTTCTAAGATTCAGATTTTAAGCTTTTTAAAAACATAAAAAAGAGAAATGTCTGAAGGTTAGCAATTTAAAGCATTTATGGAGGCAGACATCCTACAGGATTAAAGGGAAGACTTTTGGATGGCTAAGCAAAGCCAACAAGCTAGATCTACTTTATGTTATAAGCAACAACATAAGGAAAACACTTTTCCTTGTTATTTGGCAGTCCTAAATATAGTTGGTCCCGTTTTGAGGTTGATGAACATCTAAAATTAATTTAAGAAACTAGGTTGTAAATAGTCTGTACTAGGTTAAAAACGAACTAAGTAAATAAATAAATAAATAAATAAATAAATAAATAAATAAATAAGAACTGCACTAGGTATTGTGGATAACATATGGACAAGACAGCCCCAAACCTTGGGAAGTCAGGAGGAAAAATAAGAATACTTTAAGCAGAATATAGAAAGTATCTCTCCAAGTCAATAAACGACAATATCATTCTTCAGTTGATCTTACCCTTGACTCCCTCCTTCCCATTCACTGACAAATTCTGATAGTTGAAATGTTAAAATACATTCAGAATTTGATATCGCTGTACTGTTATCACTCTGATCTAAGCCTCCATATTCTCTCTCCTCTATTATTGCAACAGCTGATTTCCTTGTTCCCCTTGCTCATCTTCAGTGTATTCTCATCAGAGTGGCCATAGTGAAGCTATTAAAATGTACATCAGACTATGTCAATCCTCTTACCAAAAATCTTCCACTGACTTTTACTCTGAGATAAAAAGACATCATTTATAAGGCTCATTTTTCTCTCATTCCTGTTATCTCTAATTTCACCTCCTCCTCCTTTCCTGAGCCACACTTGCCTTCTGGATGTTCCTAGGAAATGGGAGTATTTGTGGTTACTACCCCCCACTTCCTGAAATGTTCTTGCCCCCAGATACATGGCTCATTCACTAACTCCATTCTTCTACGTCTTTATTCAATTGTCACCTGCCCACTTTTTCTAGAAAACTGCAGGCCCCCCCCACCCAACCTACTTTATATCCTTCTTTCCTGTTTTAGTTTTTCCTTAGAAATGATCACTTCCTGACATATTATATAGTATAACTTATTTGTATCACTTATTGTCTGCCTCCTCCTATGAAAATTTAAGTGCCATGATGACAGAAATTCTTACCTGTTTTGGTTCACTCCTATATTCTCAGCACTAAGAAGAAAGCTTTGCATACAGTAAGTGCTCAATAAATGCCTTCTGGTGAATTTATAAATGGCAGTGTTACGTGAATTACTCTTCCTTAGATGCCTTTTTGGACTTAGAGGAATAAACGGGGGAGGAATATCTGTCATGTGCAAGGCACTATGTAACGTAATTACACATTATTACATGTCTCATTTAATCTTCACTCTATGAAGCAAACATGTTACAGATGAGGAAAATAACATTCTGAGAGATTAACTGTTTTATCTAAGATCATACAGAATATATCACTCAAATTTAGTCCCCTCTGTCTCCCAGAAGTCCTGATCTTTTCACCACAAGCAATTTCGGAGGTTGATTCCTTGATAGCAACACAGAGGGAGGAGTGCACTTTATGTTTCAGATAACACAGTATAAATCTCTGAACTATACCAACAATACTAATATTTACTAAAATCCTCATATCCTTGGATCACTATATTTTAGAAACTGAGAAGTCAATGCATCTTTGATCTGTGACTGTATGGGTGAAGGGAAGTTGTTGGCTCAGGTGAGGGGTTGTGGCTGAGGGGAGAGATTTGACAACTACCATAAATATGATCATTCCTAGAAATGAATATTAAATTCCTGAGGCTATATAGAACACCTTCTAGCCTTCCAGACTCCAACTATGCAACAGAACTTTCTGCAATGATAGAAATGTTTTATATGTGCACTGTATAATACCCTAGCCACTAGCCCAACTGATCATTTGAAATATGGCCAGTGTGAAGAGGAAACTGAATTAAAATTTTATTAAAATTATTAAGTTAATCTTTTAATTTTAATTCAAATACTTACATAAGAGTAGTTGCATCTATACTGGACAGCACTGTTCTAGACTCCATTCCACTTCAGCTATCTTCTTCACATCACTCACTAGTTCACTTATATATACTACTTTGATCCATTTTAGTTTGATGACACTGCATATAGGGCTAAGTTCTCTCAAAACCATCCCAAAGGAAAAAGGAAATTACCCTATAGCTAGCTAGTTCCTTACAAATATTTTATTTTTGAAGAAAAATCTATATAGAAATGACACAATTTAAAACAACTTCAGGCAATACTAGTTTTGGACACTGAAAACAGGTTCCCTGATGAAATCAGTTTAAAGAGATGGCAAAGAAGGGGCAACTGGGTGGCTCAGTTGGTTGAGCATCTGACCCTTGATGTTGGCTCAGGCCATAACCCCAGGGTCATGGGATTGAGACCTGCATAGAGCTTAAGTCTGCTTAAGATTCTCTCTCTCTCCCTCGGTCCCTCTCCCCCACTCACACACAAGCACCCCAAATAAAAAATTTAAAAGAAGAAAAAATAAGACAAGTTCAATACAAATTTTCTAATTGGGAGGAGGGGAGTAATAATTTCACAATTAAAACTTTAGATGCCATTATAAGTAAGCCTGTTAAGGGTGCCTGGGTAGCTCAGTTAGTTAAACATCTGACTCTTGATCTCTTGGCTCAGGTCATGACCTCATGGTTTGTGAGATAGAGCCCTGTGTTGAGTTCTGTAATAGTCCAGAGCCTGCTTGGGATTCTCTTTCTCCCCCCTCTCCCTCTGCCCCTCTCCCCCCTCTTTCTCTAGCACAGAAGCTCTCTCCCTCTCTCTCAAAATAAATAAATATATAAAGGTTTTTAAAAATAAAATAAAATAAATGAGCCTATTAAAGAAAGGGTTTCATTGTAAAGCTCACAAATAGCAAATGAGTTCTTATGACTTGAGATTAAAATTCCCAGGAAAGCACCATATCCAAAATTTTTTAAGAATGACTCTATCTCAAACCACTTAAAAAGTAAGATTATGTACTCTGAAAAATTGAGAAACTAACTCTGGTAATGAGGAAGACATTAACGTTTAAAATGCATTTGAAGGATCTGAATGATGTTCTTCATGAAACAAATATTAAAAAGGTAATAAGGCAGTATTTTATATTATATAACATTAAATCTGTATATATAACTTTAATAAGCTAAACTTGATGGCTGTATCTTCTACAAGCTTAAAAAAGCTTATATATTCCGTCTGACCAAAATATTTTATCTTGTCATTGAGAAAATAACAGTCACCTTGTATTCAGACATGTATAATAAATTCTTATATTTATTTTAAAAGCAGCTAGACTCATCTACGATAGCCAGTAGTCACAAGGCCCAATAAAGTCTCTCCTCCATCCCTGAGCATCCTCAATCATTCTCACACTCTCAATTTTTACTGCCTAACCCTATTTGAAGACATTTACATTTACACATATTATATTTTCTCTTATGATGTTTATGCTTCTTTTCCAACCTGTATGTTTTTTGTCCCTAAATAGAATCTAAGCTCATGCAGGCAAGAACCATGTAGTACTTCTTTGCATTCACCATAGCATTAGAGCTGAGTGATTTCTAGAAGACAGAAGGAAAGCTATGGACCTGGTACTCCAAATATACTAAGGAATGACAAAACAAATGCTTTCAATCTACTATACAATAGATTTGTAGGACAATTACCTCAGGCTCAGTAAATCTGAGCAACCTGTACAAGGTTACCGCTACTATAATCTAGGTTCTTTCCAATTCTGAATTCTTGATCTTCTATTGATTGATTACCATCTGATTTGCACACTGTTTAAAAATTCTGAACACTTCCCCATACCACTACCATCATCCACCCCCGCTCCTCCTACAGCTACCACAGGAAGGTAGGAAAGACAACCAGAGGGGCGCCTGGGTGGCTCAGTCAGTTGAGCATCTGATGTCAACTCAGGTCCTCATCTCAGAGTTCATGGGTTCAAGCCCCATGTCAGGCTCTGTGCTGATAGCTCAGCACCTGGAGCCTGCTTCGAATTCTGTGTCTCCATCTCTCTCTGCTCCCCCACCTTCTTGCACTCTGTCTCTCTCTCTCTCTCTTTCCAACATAAATAAATGTTAAAAAAACATTTAAAAAAAAAAAAAAGAAAGAAAAAGAAAAGAAAAGGCAGCCAGAGAGGAAGATGGAGAAGGAGAAACAATAATAGTAATTGGCAGCAGAGGATATACATCTGTCCAGGGCACACAATTTCATGGTAAATTAACCAGTGTCTACTTTGGAAATGTCTTGGGTACTAATAATCTGATAATAGCACCGACCTTTCCACTCAGAAAAGAATCACAATTAACATAAGATTAACAAATAATTAAGACCTAAAAGTAAGTCGTATGAATCATTTATCATCCTGCCAAACCAATAAAGAGAAAAGGCACCAGGCTGATGAGAATCAAAAGTTGGGAAAACCCGGGGCACCTAAAAAAAAATCAGTTAAATGTCTGACTTGGGTAAAGGTTATGATCTTATAGTTCGTGGGTTCAAGGCCACGTAAGGCTCTGTGCTGACAGGTTGGAGCCTGAAGCCTGCTTCAGATTGTGTCTCCTTTTCTCTCTTTGCTCCTCCCCTGCTTGTGTGTGTACATGTGCTCTCTCTCTCCTCCTCAAATAAATAAATAAACATTTAAAAAAAGAAAAGTTGGGTAAACAAATCTCTTTACTGCTTAATATCAGGAGACAGGAATAAAAGAAATATACAGAGAGAGTACAGGATTGTAATTAAGAATTCCAGTTCTAGAGTTAGACATCTAAGTTCATGCAAGGTCTATATGTGACAAAATGTGTCATTTTAGGCAAGTCCCTAGAAAGTGGAATGTGATAGGGGCTCCTGGGTAGCTCAGCCGGTTAAGTGTCCAACTACTGGTTTTGGCTCAGATCATGATCTCATGGTTCCTGGGTTAGAGCCCCACGTCCACCTCTGCACTGACAGTGCAGAGTCTGCTTGGGATTCTCTCTCTCCTTCTCTCACTCTGTGCCCCTCCCCTACTCAGGTTCTCTCTCAAAATAAACATTAAAATTTTTTTTAAAAAGTGGAAGGTGATAATAATACTTTATTTCCTAGGATGATTGTGATAATTAATAAGAAAAATGACTACAAACTTCTTAGGATAAGACCTAATGTATGGAAAGTAGCCAATATGCTTATTTCTTCCTTGAAGTAGGAAAGGATGAGCTTTTCCATTTGGTTTTGATGCTCTGGGCAAACCAATTTCAGGTAATAAGAGTGTCAGATTGGAAGTCAGGTGACTTGGGTTTATGCCCTGGCTTTCTCAATAACTTGTTCTTTAACCTTGGCCAGTTCTTCATCTCTTTGAGCCTTTATGTTACCAAATCTGTACAAATAAAGGCATTGGGTTAAATAATGTTGTATTATTCAACATTCTCCAGAGGAACAGAACAGGATATGTGTATGTGTAATTAGGGAGGGAGGGGGAGAGAGAAAGGGATTTATTTTAAGAAATTGGCTCATCCAGTTATGGAGGCAGGTAAGTCCAAAATCGATAGGATGGACCAGCAGGCTGAAAACCTAAGGAAAAGCCAATGTTGCAGTTCATATATGAAGGCTATCTAATACAGAATTCCCCCTTGCTCAGGAAAGGTTAATCTTTTGTTTTATTAGGCCTTCAACTGATTGGCCTTCAACTCCACTCACATTTGGGGGGCAATTTGCTTTACCCAAAATTCACTATATCACAAAATGGGTCAGTGTGTTAGAAATAAAAGAATGAACAAAAAAGAAACATGTCACCAAAACTATAAACCTCCTAGGGAGGAGGTGTGCCTAGGTGGCTCAGACAAATTTGGCTCAGGTCATGACTTCACCGCAAGTTCAAATCTCTCCCCCACCCCCACACTGGGCTTGCTGCTGTCAGCCTGCTTCAGATCCTCTGTCCTCTTCTCTCTCTGCCCTTCCCCCGCTCACACTATCTCTCTCAAAAAATAAATACAAAACATTTAAAATTGTTTCATTTCTTAAAAATTAAAATATCTAGGGAAAAACACAGGAAAAGCTTCATGATGTTGGAGCTAGCAGTGACTTTTTGGCTATCATACCAAAAACAAGGGTAATAATGTTGAGAAGATAGAGGAAACTAAAATTTCTGTGTATCAAAGTACACAATCAACAGAGTAAAAAGACAACCGATAAGATGGGAGAAAACATTTGCAAATCATACTTCTGATCCTACAAATCAGTAACAAAAGATCAAATAATTCGATTTAAAAATGGGCAAAGGACTTGAATACACATTTCTGCAAAGATGATATACAAATGGCCAGTGAGCACATGAAAAGATACTCAACATCACTAATCATCAGAGAAATGCAAACCAAAACTGCCATTAGGATGGTTACCACAAAAATTAACTGAAATTTTAAAAAGTGTTTGCAAGGATTTAGAGTTTGGAGCCATTATGCTCCTTCTGGACTGTTGATGGGACTGTAAAATGATATAACCAGTATGGGAAACAATAAGGAGGGTCCTCAAAAATTAAAAATATGATCCAGTAATTCCAATTCTGGGTATATATCCAAAAGAGTTGAAAGCAGGGTCTCAAAAAAATATTTGCACACCCATGTCCAAGAAATGGAGGCAACACAAATGACTGCAGATAAAATGACTGAATAAGGAAAATGTGTTATATATGTACAATGGAATATTATTCAGCCTCGAAGGAAAAAAAATACTGTTACATGCTACAACATGGATTAACCTGGAGAATATTATTCTAAATGAAATAAATAAGTCACACACACACACAAAACAAACACTATATGATTCCACTTATGTCAGGTATCTAAAGTAGTCAAATTCATAGAAACAAAAAGAATGGTGGTTACCAGGCAGGGTCAGGGTGGGTGAGGTGGCAGAGGGTGAGGTAGCTGTTGTTTAATCAGTATAAAGTTCCAGTTTTGCAAGATGAAAAATTTCTGGAGATGTGTTTCATAACAATTAGATACATTTAATACTGTTGAACTATATACTTAAAAATGGGTTCAGATGATAAATTTCATGTTACATGTGCTTTATAATAAAACAAAATGCATTAAAAAAAATTTCTAGGTGCCTGGGTGGCTCAGTCCTTAACCATCTGACTTCGGCTCAGGTCATGATCTCTCGGTTCTTGAGTTTGAGTCTCACATCAGGTGAGCTTCGGGTGAGCACAGGCAGGGCTTCAGGTAAGCTCGAGCCCCACTCTGGGTGAGCTCAAGCTTCAGGTAAAACACAAGCCCGGCTTCTCTCTCTTTTCTCTCTCTCTCTCACCACCCTTCTTACCCACCCCTCACCCCTCATCCCTCCTGGGATTATCTCTCTTTGCCCCTTGCTCACTTGCACCTTCTTTCTCTCTCAAAAAAAAAAAAAAAAAGTAAAATAAGATTTCTGACAAGAAAGAAAGAAAAAAAGGGAAGGAGGATTAAAATAAATATTCTCTGAGAGTAGCCTCCTCTCTGAAATGTCAACAATATATAAATTTTAAAACACTTATATTAGCAGATTCTTATATTGGTTAATTGATAGTCTACATTTTTTAAATACAGGGTTGTTGTCAAAAGCAGGTAAAAGCAATTAGTAATGTATATATGATAGACCAATTTACTATAAAGGTTAAATCGTTCTTCATTTTGAATAAGGTCTCTAATAATCGTTCTGTGATCTCTAATATTCCTCAGTACTCTATTAAAATATCTCTCATACCAAACCAACAAACATCAGACCTGGTTTCTGCCTTCATGGAGCTTAGACTATATAAAATGTTACAGGTAATAAATAAGCAATAAACATATAAGTAAATATTTCATTAGTTTCCAACAAGGAAAAGGAACCTACACCAGACATCAATACAGGGACTTCAATAAGGAAAACTACTTTTAAGAGTATTGGAAGAATTAACAGGGTTGAAAACTCATTATGCTAAATGAAAAAGACTGACACAAAAAAATTACATAATTCCTTTTACATAAATATACCTACAACAGGAAAATTCAGAGAAACAGAAAATAGATTAAAGGTTACCTGGGCGTAGGGGAAGAGGGGGAAGGGAATGAGGAAGAATTACTTCATGAAGTCTGGATATTTTTATGGAATGATGAAGAAGTTTGAAACTAGAGCAAGCTAAAGACCACTGAATTGTATACTTTTATATGGCTCAACATATGTGAATTTCACTTCAATTTTTTAAAGAAGTCTATGTGAGGCAACCTAGCAATAAGCAACAAAAGGAAGTCTGTATCTCTACTCTACAAGGGTAGAGGTACCAGGAAGAAAGTATATTAATAGCGTTCATAAACCAAGGCTACCCAGTAGGAGTGAGAGTCATGAAGGAGAGGCTGTTTAGCAAGAGATGGAACTCTGGAAGGAACTAGAGACACACAAGAAATGGGATCACTACAGGACATTCCACAAAAGCAGAAAGAAAACAATAGCTATGGCCTAGTATCTCCCTCTGCAATCTCTTCACACTGCCTGTCATTAGATGATGGCTAAAAGCCAGATGGCAAGGGAGCTTGGGAAATTTAGCTTAAGTTGAGTCAGCCCTATAAGTCAGAACATAGCAGGAGACAGTTGTAAATTGGCAAATGATGAGCACAATGGTACACGAAACTAAACAATACAGAGAAAAAGAACATAGTGCTATTACAGAAATAAATGTGATCAAGTAAAACCCTCTGAGGAGGTAAAATATTTGTTAAGATCTAACAAGATGTGCAGAACTCAGTTATTTTAAAAACGGGGGAAGGAATATTTGAGGTGGAGGAAACTACATGTGCAAATGCTGTAATGGTAGGAAAAGATTTAGTGCGTTTGAGAAACTAAAGAGAGAAAAAAACAGTGACGGGAGAAAAACTTCTTACCAACCAAAGTTAAAAATGAAATAGCCAACAATGTCTAAAGATATTAGCTAGATTTATGACCAATGTGTGAGTTACTGCAAATCCTTAGACATACTGGGCCAAGACCCCTTCAAGATTAGTATGGCTCTAACACCTAAAGTTTGTCATTGAAATGTTCCCCATTTAGAAAAAGCCATCAATAAAACATGACATCCATGCATCACAGTTAGTTGAACTGAACTCTTAAAGTGTAGATATCACTGTATGTAAATTTACATTCAAAATTTTTTTATTATAAAAATTAAGGAATTTTTTAAATTATAAAACAAGCCAGCGAAAAAGGGCAGATTACAATCACAGAAATGGCAGTGAGAATGGCAAGTAACTTCCTATCAAAAACAAAAAAGGCCAGAAAATAAATGGAATTATATCTTCAATTGATGTAATGAAAGAAAACAACAATCAACCTATAATTCTATATCCAGGGAAAATATTTTTAAGAATAAGGGAAAGGAGGAAAATAGATGTTTCAGACAAACTAAACCTGGAAGAGTTTGCCCCCATCAGATCTGCTCTAATGCAAACTCTAAAGAAAGAAAATGATCCCAAACTGAAAGCAAAGATGCAAAAAAGAACAAAGAAAATGGAGGAGGGTGGGGGGAACTGTAGGTAAATCTAAATGAAAAACTATGTAATTTTTGAGTTTTATAAATTTTCTACAAAACTAAAGTACCTAACTAAATAGTATATAAGTTGAGAGAAACAGAAATGGAAATTAAACAGTTCTAAGTTCCTTACAATGTATTAATATTAGAATTTGATTGATAAGTCAAATATCCATTGTCTTGTTTCCAAGGAAATTTGCAAGATTTTTAAAGAGCATATAATTAACAAATGGGAAGAGGAAGGGGGTATGACAGAGTAAAAAAATAATCAATGTATGCTCAACATCACTGATGATCAGGGAAATAAAAATAAAAACCATGATGAGATTCCATTTCACACCTGTCAGAATGGCTAAAATCAACAGCACAGGAAACAAAAGATGTCAATGGGAATGCAAACTGGTGCAACCACTCTGAAAAATAAGATGGAGGTTCCTCAAAAAAGTAAAAATAAAACTATTGCACTACTAGATATTTACCCAAAAGATAAAAAAAATACTGATTTGAAGGGGCACATGTACCCCAATATTTATAGTAGCATTATCGACAATAACCGAATTATGGAAAGAGCCCAAATGTCCATCGACTGATGAACGGCTACAAAAGATTATTACTCAGCCATCAAAAAAGAATGAACTTTGCCATTTGCAATGATGTGGATCAAGCTACAGTGTATTATGTAAGTAAGGTAAGTCAGAGAAAGACAACATATGATTTCACTCACTAGAATTTAAGAAACAAAACAGATGAACATAGGGGAAGGGAAAAAAAGAGAGAGAAAGAGGGAAGCAAACCATAAAGCATCTCACCTCTAGAGAACAAACTGAAGGGCTGATGGAGCTAAGTGGGCAAGGGATGGGCTCAATGGGTAATGGGTGCTAGGGAAGGCACTTGTTATGACGAGCACTGGGTGTTATATGTAAGTGATGAATCACTAAACTCTACACTTGAAACAACTTTTACCATACATTTTTAACTAGAATTTAAATAAATACTTGAAATAAAAAAAATAATAATCAATGTAACAGAATAGGGAAAACAGAACAGTTAACAGGTGGAATGACAACAACACACATATTATCATAGATTTCACCCCAAATATAAGAGTAATTACATTAAATCTGGATGTTGAACAGCACACATCATCAGGGAAGTACAAATCAAAGCCACACTGGCCTCATCACCTCACACCAGTCAGAGTGGCTAAAATGAACAAACCAGGAAACTACAGATGCTGGCAAGAATGTGGAGAAACAGGAACCCTCGTGTACTGTTGGAGGGAATGCAAACTGGTCCAACCTTTTTGGAAAACAGTGTGAAAGTTCCTCAAAAAATTAAAAACAGAACTCCCCTATGACCCAGCAATAGCACTACTAGGAATTTACCTAAGGGATACAGGAGTGCTGATGCACAGGGGCACATGTACCCCAATATTCATAACAGCACTTTCAACAAAAGCCAGATTATGGAAAGAGCCTAAATGTCTATCAACTGATGAATGGATAAAGAAGATATGGGTTTATATATACAATGGAATACTACCTGGCAATGAGAAAGAATGAAATGCTGTCATTTCCAGCAACATGGATGGAACTGGAAGGTATTATGCTGAGTGAAATAAGTCAGTCAGAGAAGGACAGATATCATATGTTTTCACTCATACGTAGATCTTGGGCAGCTTAATAGAAGATCATGGAGGAAGGGAAGGGGAAAAAAATAGTTACAGAGAGGGAGGGAGGCAAACCACAGGAGACTCTTAAATACATAGAACAAACCGAGGGTGGAAAGGGGAAAATGGGTGATGGGCACTGAGGAGGGCACGTGTTGGGAGGAGCACTGGGTATTGTATATAAGCCACCAATTTGACAATAAATTATATTGAATAAATAAATAGTAATAAAGGGGTACCTGGGTGGCTCAGTCAGTTAAGCCTTCAAATTTGGCTCAGGTCATGATCTTATGGTTCATAAGCTCAAGCCCCACGTTGGGCTATGTGCTGACAGCTCAGAGCCTGGAGTCTGCTTTGGATTCTGTGTCTCCCTCACTCTCTCTGACCCTGCCCCACTCATGCTCTTTCTCTCTTTCTCCTTCCCTCTCTCTCTCTCAAAAATAAGTATTTTAAAAAAGCAATAAACATGGAAAGAAATAAATCTGGATGTTGAAAATGATAAAATTGAAAAGCAAAGGTTATATGGGTTAAAGATGGCTCATCAACCAACTGTATGTTATCATGAACAGACACATTCAAAATATAGACACAGAAAGGTCAACAATAAAGAGTAAAAAGAGATAAACCAAGAAGCCACTACCCAAAAGAAAACTGGTGTACCTATATTAATATTAAACAAAACAGAATGTAAAGCCAAAAATGTTCCTTAAACAAAAGAGAATAACTTAATAAGGAAAAAGGTTCAATCTGCTAAGAAGTTATAATAATTCTATATTTGTGGGGCGCCTGGGTGGCTCAGTCAGTTAAGCATCTGACTCTTGATTTCAGCTCAGGTCATGGTCTCATGATTTTGGGATTGAGCCCCATGTTGGACTCCATATGGGCTGGCAGCACAGAGCCTGCTTCCAATTCTCTCCCTCTCTCTCTGTGCCACTCATGCTAGTACATGTACTCTATCCCCCTCTCTCTCAATAAAGAAACAAACTTTTAAAAAATAATAACTCAACATTTGCATGTAACTAATAATATAGCTTAGAATGCACAAATGAACAGAATTACCCATAAAAATCAACAAATCCACAATAACTGCAGGAGATTTTAACATACCATGTTTAGTAATTTATAAGATAAGCAAACAAAATTATGTAAAGGTTTAGAAGATTTGAACTTAAAATATTTGACCCAAAGGAAATACATAAAAAATATTATTCCCTACAACTGCAAACATATTTCTAAAAACAAAGAAAACAGTAAACAAATTGGATTACAAATTGGGTCATTAAGTATTAGTTATCTACTATATAACAAATCACCATAAACTAAGCAATTTAAAACAATCAATACTGATTATCTCAGAGTTTCTGCTGGTTAGCCCCCGAGGTATGCGTGGATGGCTTAGTTGGGATCTCTGCTTCAGGGTCTCTCACAGGGCAGCAACTGATGTGTCTGCCTGTCAGAATTGGGATCTCATCTACAGGCTCTACTGGGTAAGGATTTCCCCATTTCCAAGCTCATTTACATGGTTTTAGGCAGGTTTGCACCCCTTTTGGACTACTGGGAGTTCCTTGCCACTATTCCTCAACAACATGGAAACTTATTTCATGAAAGCCAGCAAGAGAGAATCTCTAGCAAGACAGAACATATATCCTATGTAACTTAATCAAAGAAATGGTATCTCATCACTTTGTTATAAGGACAGTCCCCAACTTAATTGAGATGTGAGATGATTCAACTCACAATGTTTTGATTTTATGACAATACAGAAACATTACACATTCAGTAAAAACCATACTTCAAATTTTGAATGTTGACCTTTTTTCTGAGTTAGTGATATGTAGTACACTATTGTGAAGCTAGTCAGTGGCAGCAAACCACAGTCCTCAGTTATCTATACAACCACAAGGTTGTGATTACACTTACAACCATTCTGGGTTTTTTTAATGTTTATTTATTTTTGAGAGAGAGAGACAGAGCATGAGCAGGGAAGGGGCAGAGTGAGAGTGGGAGACAAGATCTGAAGCAAGCTCCAGGCTCTGAGCTGGCAGGGTGCAACACAGGCTTGACCTCCAGAACAGTGAGATCATGACCTGAGCTAAAGTAAGATGTTTAAGTAACTGAGCCACCTAGGTGCCACCATTCTGATTTTTCTCTTTCAGCATGGTATTCAATAAATTACATGAGATGTTCAACATTTTAATTTAAAATAGGCTTTGTGTTAGATGATTTTGCCCAACTGAAGGCTAATGTAAGTTTCTGAAAGTGTTCGAGGTAGGCTAGGCTAAACTAAGCAAACAGGAAGATTAGGTGTATTAAATGCATTTTCAACCTATGGTGAGTTTTTTGGGAGAAAACTCCATCATAAGTCAAGAAAGATCTGTATGATAGTGATTAGAAGCAAGTCACAGATATCACTCACAAGTGAGAGAAGGGTATTAAACAAGTTCATGAACATCCAGAGGTAGGAATCACAGGGAGCCATCTTAGGGTCAGCCTGTCACAGAAAGTATTAATAAATTCCAAAGGACTGAAATCATACAAAGTGTAGTCTGCCAAATTAATATAACACTGCATGTTACCTACCCTGAATTTTAAAAAAATTTTAAAGTGTACCCTCACATACTGCTGTAATTATGGCAAAAAAAAATTAACAAAGATTGCTTTTTAAAAACTCACATTTGAAATTTTATACATATACTTTTGAATATATCCATTTTAATTCTAAATAAATATATTCACACAAATTCTAAATAAATCCACTTGAATTTGATTGTTCCCATTCCTCTGATTACACTCTCCATTGTGGCATATAACAATATATTTCTAAAAAATTCTTGACTGATAATTGAAGTATCTGCATCTCCTATGGATCTGTTTCTATTGTCTGTTTCTCTAGGTTTTCAGAAAATTTTTACACAAGGTAAGCCTTAATTTTCATTGAGTAGATTAATTGGTAAAAAACACCGAGAGATTTAAAGTTGAACTGGTTTTTGTTCCCAGAAGACATCTAGGCAAAAAGATGAATCATCTTATTGTAGTCAAAGAATGAGATGATTCAAAATTGAACCTCATTTCTTCTGAGGGCTAGTCTATATTTTCAGTTTACCCTTATTCCTTAGGTATATCCCTTCAAGGTCCCGAATGGAACTGTCTGTCTGATGGAGTGTTCACCTGAGCTCTTTGACAGGACTTAATCTATACTCTCATCTCTCTTATACCCTACCCTGTGAAATTATGAAAATGAAAACAGGATAACTGAAATTTAGAGCTCTATAGATGGATTTAACATCAGATTAGACTTAAATAAAGGATTAATTAACGAATAGAAGATAAATCAGAAGAAAATTATCCAAGTGAAGCATGGAGAGACAAAAGAATGGACTAAAATAATGACTAAAACACATATGGGAGACACAGTGAAAGATATTACACATATGTAATTAAATTCCAGACTTAAAAGAGAGACAAAAAAACCAGAAGCTTTATAAACAAGACAGTACTAATATTTCCTAATATTGTTGGACATCGAGAGTCATATGAAAGAAACCCTAATACTTGAGGCAAGATAAATAAAAAGAAAGCCACAACTAGGCACATATTAAACTGCCGAAAAGAGAGAGAGAGAGAGATCTTAAAAGCAGTCAAAGAGGAAAAGTTTTATGATCTAGGAGTCTAGGAGCAAAAATAATAGCTGCTTTCTTCCCAGAAACAATGGAAGTCAGAAGGAAATAAAATGTCTTCAAAGTAATGAAAAAAATTAACTTTCTTGATTTAAAATTCTATTTTTAGGGGTACCTGGGTGGTTCATTCGGTTAAGCATCTGACTTTGGCTCAGGTCATGATCTCATGGTTTGTAAGTTCAAGCCCTACATTGGATTTGTGCTAACAGCTCAGAGCCTGGAGCCTACTTCAGTTGCTGTGTCTCCCTCTCTCTCTCTGCCCTCCCCAATTAACCCTCTGTCTCTCCCTCTTTCTCAAAAATAAACAAACATTAAAAATTTTAATAAAATTCTATTTCTAGTAAGAAAATACTCTTCAAAAATGAAGGATACATGTTAAATCTCTATCACATTAAGAATGATAGAATATATGATAAGCAAAGAATACACATCCTTGTAGGATACAAAGTTAAGACATTAAAGGTCCTCACTTTCCTATATGCCAGCAATGAACAATATGAATATGAAATTAAAAACACAGTATCATTTATGTGACCATCCCCAGAATGAAAAATTTAGGTCTGTATCTAACAAAATTCCAGGCACAGACAGCTTCACTGATGAATTCTACCAAATATTTAAAGAAGAAAACACCAATCTTACATAAACTCTTCCAGAAAAAAACAGATGTAACATTTCTGAACTTGACCTATTAGTGATATTGCCAGATATCAAATTAAATGTGAATTTAACAAAATAAATAAATAAATTTTTAGTATAAGTATATACGGGATTTTTATTTGCTAAATCTATTTAAGCCAAATACTAAAATACCTTAACATTATGAGAAAAGAAAATCCTATGCCAGTTTTTCTCACAAACACAAATGTAAAACTGCTAAATAAAAAAATTACTAAAAGTACATCCAGAATTAAATGAAAAATAATAATATAAAACATTCAAATATCAGCCAGTATAATTCACAACACTAACAGAACTAAGAAGAAATTTTCTATGGCCATTTCAATGTATATGCAAGGAAAATATTTAATAAACCTCAGTATCAATTGTAATCGCTAAAAGATAGTAAGAAAAAAAGCTTAAAAAACATCTCCTTAACTTGATAAAGAATTACTACAAAAAACCCCTACAAGTAACATCACTTTTATCTTAAACATTGAAATCTCTGTCTGGAATAATTCAAGGATGCCCACTAGTACCACTCCTTTGAACGCTGTACACAAGATCTAAACCAGGAAATAAGCCAGGAAAAGAAATTCAAAGTATTGAAAAAATTAATGAAAACTTAAAAGCATACCACTTATAACAGTTCATAAAGTTTAAGTGCCTAGAGAATATCTAATGAAAATAGCCCAAGACTACAACAAAGGGAACAGAAAAGAGTACTAAGACACATTAAAGGCAAGTTTAAAAAAATGGAGTGATACTTTATGTTCAAGAATTTGAAAACTTTATGCTATGCTATAAATATGTTAATTCTCTTTCAGATTCACTTTATCAGATTCATCCTTAAATTCAGTATAATCTCAATTACAATTCTGGCAGATTATATTGTGGGAAGTGATAACCAGATTATAAATACACATGAATATGCAAAGATCAAGAATCGTCAAGACAATCTTGGAAAAAACAAAGCTTAAAAATCTTCACTCCACCTCAGGGCACTTGGGTGGCTCAGTCAGGTAAACATCCGAATCATGGTTTTGGCTCAGGTCATAATCTCATGGTTTAGGGGTTCAAAACCCAAGAGAGAGGGATTCTCTCTCTCTCTCTCTCACTCTCTCTCTCCCCCTCTCTCTGCCCCTCCCCCTTTCATGCTGTCTCTGTTGCTCTCAAAATAATAAACTTAAAAAAAATTCTACCCCCCCCCCAGATTATCAAGATTTTTAAAATTTTTAGTCAATAAAACAGGGTAGTACCAAAGCAAGGAAAGACAAAACAGAGCAGTGGAACTGTAATAGCTGGGAAATGGATCCACATATATAGGAATACTTGATTTATGATAAATATGACACTGTAGAGAAGGGAAAGAATGGTCTTTTTGGTAAATGATAGTAAATCAAAAGGATATCCATGAGAAAATCAAAGAACAAAAAACAAAAAACTTGACCTTATTGTCATACATGTAACAACCAAAATCAACTCCAGAAAAATCACAATTCTAAATGTAAAAGGCAAAAGCAGTAAAGCTTCTAAAGAAAATATCTAGAAGAACAGCATCTTCGTGATCTTGGAGCAAACAGAGATTTCTTTAAAACACAAAAATTCAATAAAGGAAAAGATTAATAAATGGAGCTACATTAAAATTAGTCTTTCCTCCTCATTAAGGACCCCATTAAAAGAACAAAAGGCAAGACACAGAATGGAAGATCTTTACAACACATGTAACAAAGAGCTCCCACCCAGAAAACATCTAGAACTCCTACAAATCAATAGGAAAAAAGACACATACTCCAATAGAAAAATAAGCAAGAGATTTAAATGGATACTCAGAGGGGAG
This sequence comes from Suricata suricatta, assembly GCF_006229205.1. Classification (NCBI taxonomy): domain Eukaryota; kingdom Metazoa; phylum Chordata; class Mammalia; order Carnivora; family Herpestidae; genus Suricata; species Suricata suricatta. The sequence goes on along the minus strand of NC_043707.1, from coordinate 102,324,056 downwards.
CATACCCCAAATGACCATTAGTAATCAGGAAAGTAAAAATTAAAACCACAATGAAATGCCTCTACCTGTTTAAGAGAAAGGATAAAAATTAAAAGGTTGACAATACCAAGTACTGGCAAGAAAGTAGAGCAACTGGAAGTCTCATACTCTGCCCATAGTAACAGAAGTCTTGTAATCACTTCTGTGAAAGAGGTAGTATGATACAGACAGTCATAATGTGGCAGGGGGTGGAGTGAGGAGGTGCATCGCTGCAAGGAGCTGTACTCTAATGTGAAGGTGAAAAGTGGAATCAGACCAGTCAGAAAGGTCTGTTGTCTGGTGGGGCAGAATTCACAAAAATTCCTCTTTCAGAGTATTTTGTACTACTGAGTAGAAACATCAGGAAACCAAGAAACTACCCACACACCCTTCTCTTTTTCCTATTCCACTTGTTTCTTCTAAATCTGTGCAATTACACTGTGTCCTGTAACTGAGCTGCCAATTATTGACAAACCAAGGACCAGCATCTCAGTTGTTTAAACCTCATTTCCCAAACCGCTCCTGCGAGTGAGTAAAATTTAAAAATACTTCATTTTAAATAAAAACATTATTAGTAATTTGAAAAGAACTGTGAGGTTACAAAAGTAACTAGTCATTAGAATTTGTCATGCATGCACTACCAAAACCTTGGCATCTTAGTATGTCCCTTTTAAGGTCAAGTAGGGTGATAGAAGGTATCTGTATCCATAGCACAGAAATGTAGACTAAACACAGACTGTCTAACCCTCTCATGATCCTGAGGGTGTCATTTAAGACACAGAGACATTTGGTTGTTCTCACACATCTTCTGTGGCAATTATCAGATCAATTCAGACTGACTACTAGATCAATTCAGATTTAACACTTCAGTAACCAGTACATTTTATATAAAACATTTCTAAATTTTACCAACCTACAATTTATAATCTGAACAAAATTTGTTACGAGTTTATCAGATAGATCAGCTATTCTGTACTGTAGCTTCCTCGTGGGTTCAAACTCTTGTTTATCAACTCCAATGGTTTCTCGTCTCACTTAAAAAATACATCTAAAACTTTACGAAAGAAAATATGAAGAAATGGGAAGCCATCCCTGAATGGAAAGACTATTGGAATGATGCCAATTCCTCCTAAATTACCTTACATGAATAAAGAAATTATAATAGTAATATCAATATTTTGTTTTTGTAACCAAAACAAAATAATTTTAAAATCCATCTGAAAGAAGAAAAATCGCCGAAAAAAGGCAAAACAAAAAGAAGTGTAATGAAAAAAATATTTGTCATATGCAACAAGTATGTAACTACAAGGAAAACTACTTGAAGCTAGTCCAAGAACAGACTTCAAAAATCAAATGAACCAAAAGAAACCCTAGTGTACAGAAAAATTCAACATATGCTAAAAGACAAAGAAAACATGGAAGGTGTGTGTGTGTGTGTGTGTGTGTGTGTGTGTGTGTATACATATACACAATACTGATTAACTGAAATTAACAAATGATTAGTTGAGAAAAAAGTTAGACTGCTCTTTACACAATAGATCCTATGTGAATTAAAGAGTTAAATGAAAACACAACAGTGCTAGGAGAAATTCATGTATATATTTAATCTGATCTTGTAGTAAAAAAAAAAAAAGTCCCAAAATACCATACAAAAGAAAAAATAAAAAGACTGACAGATTTGGACATATGAAAATAAAAAGTATGACGTCCAAGAATGCACATATAAATTTAAATGGCAAATGACAAAATAGGAAAAAATACCACCACAGGTGCATGTACATGATCATTTATCAAAAAACAAAAACAAAAACCCTCCATATTTTTAATAGACAGGATTACAGAACTAACTAAAAAAAGATTTAGTACTGAAAAAATGGACAATGGATACAAACACAGGAATATAAATGACCAATGTAACATATGGAGGACAAAATAGCAACGAAGGAAATAAAAATAAAAATTAAAACAAGATAACATGCTTAGCATATTGCCAAATGCTCACCTGCATGTACACAAAAATATCTAGTGTTACTAAGAATCTATGAAAAGGCTTTCTTACATTTTCAAACAGATAACAACCTTTCTGGAGGTTAATTTGATGTCAAAGCATTAAAAAGAGTCAAGAAGAGAGATTCTGTTAAACCAACAACTCTATCCTTAGGTATGTGGTCTACGGAAATAATAATAAAGGAGTTTTTTTTCCTTGATTTTTCTACAAGGATATTCTCTGTGATGTTTATATCATAAAAAATTAGAACCAAATAAATAATTTCAGGCTGGTTAAGTACTACAGTCCATAATACAGTATAATACATAATACAATATGTATACATAACATAATACATAATACACAATATATATACATATATAATACAATATAATATATAATACAATATGTATACGTAATATACCATAATACAATATGGTGAGACCATTCAAACTCACGCTTTGTAAAAATATTTTACGACATTTAAAAAGCAATATTAAAAATAATTTATTAGGGGCACCTAGGTGGCGCAGTTGGTTAAGCATCCAGCTTCGGCTCAGGCTATGATCTCACAGTTTGTGGGTTTGAGTCCCGCGTCAGGCTCTGTGCTGACAGCTCAGAGCCTGAAGCCTGTTTTCAAATTCTGTGTCTCCCTCTCTCTCTGACCCACCCCTGCTCGTGCTATCTCTCTCTGTCTCTCAAAAATAAATAAGAAACATTTAAAAAAATTAAAAATTAAAAAAATAATAATAATTTATAAAGGAATAATTTGGGGGAAAGACACTTTAAGCCAAATTATTACCAGTATTTATTTACAAGCAGATGGAGAGATAGCTGCTCTATACTTTTATGAATTTTATAAAATGAATCCATAGAATTCATATAATTATAAAAAATGGGGAGGTTAAGTTTGAAATACATAACTATATCTGAAATATATTTTCAACTTAAAATGTAAATTTTTATTTTTAAGTTAGGAAGATATTTAAAGGGAGTTTTAAAAAATTGTATGTCTGGATTGGATAAGCTATGCTGCAGTAACAAATAATACCCCAATTCTGGTGGTTTAAAAGCATCACTCATGCAAAAACTTGCTGAACATATGGGCAACTCTCTCCAGGAGAGCTCTCTTCCATATGGCCACTCCGATATTCTATCAAAAGAACACGCTTCCATCACTTCCTTAGGAGGAAGGAAGAGAGGAGGGAAAGAGGTAGGGAAGAAGGAGAAAAGGGAAGGAAGAGAGCAGGGATGTCCCTATCTAACTCCAGAAGAGATAGAAAAATAAACTTTTCTGTTTGCCCAGAAGGAATAACATGAAAGGGGTTTGGAAATTTTTATAGTATTGTCTTTGCCACAGTATTCATAAGATTACTGAAATCCAGAATCAGGATGTAAATGTTGTAAGAAAACAGAAGCTTATTATTCATTCTCATTCCTCTGTATATATTCTATGATAAAGTAACACTTTAGAACCTGCAGTTTCCTAAGCCATTCTCTTTCAACCCATCATAGTACTTTTATACCTGATATTTTCTTTGTCTCAGAATCTTCCTTCAGGATTCAGATTCTTTTCTTATCCCTCCTGGGTCCCTCACAGCAAATACACAACAAATACAAGATGAGTACATAGGTGTGTCCAGCACTGAATATAAGCCTCTATTACCCTGCTTATCATATTATATTGTAGACACCAAGGTTTGTATCTGCCTTCCAACTATATTGGGAACTCCTCTTAAGAGTAACCTTTTTCATCTTTCTTTAAACTGATACAGTGCTGGGGCTTAATAAATGTTTGTTGAGCAAATGAATGAAAATGATCAGAAGAAAACAAGGTTTCTACCGGTAAGAGTTTTCTCAAATTGTCAGCACTTCCTGCAGTAGGTTGAATGGCATGCCAATAAAATTCATGTTGATCCCAAATTTTTAAATGTGACTTATTTGGAAATAGAGTCTTTGCAGATGTAAGGTAAGGACTGAGATAATACTAGAATAAGGTGAGCCGTAAATTCAATGAGGGTATCCTTATCAGAGACAAGAGGGTACACAAGGAAAATAAGGCCCTGTGAAACTGAAGGCAGAGATTGAAATTATGCTGCCACAAACCAAAGACCACAAGAAGCCATCAAAAGCTGCAACAGCCAAGAAAGAAGGATTCTCCTCTAGGTCCTTCAGAGAGAATGTGGCCCTGCTAACAACTTGATTTTGGATTTCTGGCCTCGAGAATTGTTAAGAGAATAAATTTCTCTTGTTTTAAGACACCAAGTTTGTGGTAAATTTTTAGAACAGCCCTAAGGAAACGAATACACTTGCTTTTAGAAAGATGAAGGTGCAGTGTGGCAGGGAAAATACAAAGAGCAAAATGGGGCAAACCAACATTTCCTCGCAATATATTTGCAAATCCAGTGGAAGCATTATTTAAAGCTTTTAGAGTGGTAGTGACATTACCAACAGCTGCCTCAACAGTTGTTTCTATTGCCCTATACTGGCAGAGAGTACAGTTGTAGTGATAGAACAAAAGTGATCATCCACGGCTCCTTTCAGACTTAGTATCAATTTTGATACCAGAGTTTTCTGTATTTCTTGACCGTCTGGGGTAGTAAGTACCAACAGAATCCTTACAGTAAAGTAGAGATATTTTCTACAGCTTCCTGCTGAACAAGTTTGAAACCTCAACAAAGTTAACAATGCTAAATTTAAGTGTGCAACTGCAATAATACTAACAAGGAGACCTTCTCCACAGTGCATGTCCCAGGGAAGAAAATCTCAAAACCAAAACTTCACAGCCTATGAACTTGATGAGTATGTTTAGATAACGAAGGGTTTTTTTCAAACTATGGTTTTCCAACCTCTTTTTCCTGTCTTTATGCTTCTTCTGAATGATAATCTTTTTCTCTGTTTTTTGTGACTGGTTTCCTAGAATGGTAAAATAACACATCTTCTATGTAAATCTGGAAATAGCTATGTCTCTGGTTATGTAGTTCCATCTTCTTTTCTCTTTTGAAGCTAAGGTAGGAATTAGTGAGAAATTTAAGCTATTTATTCTTCTAGTTTCATTCCTCTCAAAACAGAAAAATCTAGTGCCCCATAGAAGTCAATACAGGCATTGAATCTTGGAATCCATTTGAGGGGAAGGACTGAGGAGAAGACAACCCACTCTGCCCTCACCATTTCAAATTATAAAGCTTCCCTCATAATTATTTCTCCTTTCCCAAATACTGATCATATCTGAAATGCTCATCAAACCACATCATTCTTTTAACTGATTTCTCTGTATCTATCCAGTCTAAACCCTTTCAATCCAACCTACACATTCTGTCAAAGTGGCACTCTTATAATACTGCTGTCAATGTGTCACATTTTTGCTCAAAAACTTCTCAGATGAAATTATAAAATCAGAGTCATTAGGAAAGATGGGTGGGTGTCAGAAAACACTTAATTCAACTTGTCATTGACTGGATAAGATAACTGAGGCCTAGAAAGTTACACTGACTTGCCTGAGAGTAAGGGACAGAGCCAAAACTAGAAATCAGGTTCCTCAAGTACCATTCCAATACCAGGGGTGAATTAAATAAATATAAAAGTCATAATAACTCTATGAAAAACTGATATATGCCAGCTTTCCAAAGGAAAAGTATTTTCACAGTGTTAGGATTAGATGAAGTCCATTAATATTTACTGAACATCTAATATGTATGAGCTACGACCCTTAAGGAGTTCACAGTTTTATAGTATAAGGCACTAAAACAATTAAATGTAGACTTATAACAGAAATCTATATAAGACAAAGAAAAAACACCTAATTCAGCCAGTAAAGGTGTTAAGAAGACTTCCAACAAGAACTTATACTTTCAAATCTTGAATAACAAGTATAACAGATATCATGGCAAAAAGTGAAAGAGCTAGAGTAATAACAAATATGAAGGCATGCAGCCATGACAGACTACAGCAACCGTAATTCAGTTTTTCAGGGTCACTGAAGAGTAGAATAGAAGAAGAGGCACGTAAAGATGAGGAAAGAGAAACAGGTAGTGTCTAAATCATACAAAATGCTTTGCTGCTTTTATCCTACCAATGAAAAGAATATAACTAGATTTGCTTTTTAGAAAATTCACTCTGTCAACAGCATGGAAGTTCTAAAGAAAATGAAGTGGAGAGCAGAAAGACAGATTAAGTAGGCTCTTGCAGTAATCCAAACTGAGACTTAAGCAATGGGAGTGCCATAAACCGCAAGAAAAAGATTTAAGAGAAATGTGCTTAGGATCACTGGAATGAATGCAAACTTTAGGAACCAGAAAACCTAAATTTACTCCTTACAAGCTCTATAACTCAGGTCAAATCACTTCACTTCTTTGAGCCTATTTCCCAGTCTCCACTAATAAACTGCAACTCTAAAAATGGAGACACCATCTAAACACAGTAGTTGTTCAAAGAATATTAGCAAACATATGTAAAGTTCTGAATAAGTACATGAAAATATTATATCTCTTTCCCCATTTCTTCGCCCCCTTGAGTTAATAAGATAAGAGGTTAGGACTTGTAGGATGAAGAAAAAATAAATAAAGGAACTATAGGATGATACCTAGATGCCTGACTGGTCTATCTAGGTAGAATGAGGAGGCATCATTAACCACAGAGAAAGGAAGAGGGGCGCCTGAGTGGCTCAGTCGGTTAAGCATCTGACTTCAGCTCAGGTCATGATCTCATGGCTCATGAGTTTGAGCCTCACGTCGGGCTCTGTGCTGACACCACAGAGCCTGGGACCTGCTTCGGATTCTGTTTCTTTCTCTCTGCCCTCCCATGCTCACTTGCTCGCTCTCTCTCTCTCTCGCTCTCTCTCTCTCTCTCTCTCAAAAAAAAGAAAAATAAATTAACATTGAGAAATTTTTTTAAAAAAAGGAAGAAAGGAAGAATAAGTTTGTGACACATTGCAGTTAAGATATCTGTGGGACATCGGGTGGAAATGTGTAATAAATGATTACATAGGGACCTCCAATGCTTAGGAGAAAAGTATGGGTATGATGGTAGTTGGCTATGATCTTGGGTGTGTTTCTCAAAACCCCACACTGTTCATTTCAAAAATGAAAAAAAAAAAAACACCACCTATCTCATCTATTTTACAAAATGGGAATAATATGTATATAATCCTCTGTATGTATTCTTTAAACCATAAAACACTCCAAGATCATGGAATGGCATTATTAAAATGAAAGAACCCAATTAATAAATAATTATTGGGTATACAACATATTCAAAAACCTCTTGCAAAAGATAGGATTAGAGATAAAACTCAAACCAAAATAAAGTAAGTACCATCCTAAAGTTTACTCTATGTGGAGATTTTGTCCCCAGCATTTTTGTTTTAAAGTTTTCGAGGTAGAGAAAAACTGAAAGAATAACACAATGAACACCAATACACCTTTCCCATAGATTCAATAATTTTCAACATTTGCCAAATTAATTTGATTCTCTCTGGCCATACACACTCATACCTTTTCTTTTTGAAACATCTGAAAGTAAACTGTAGACATTATGAAACTCTACCTCAGCATTTAATCTGAAGAACAAGGGCATTTTCTTACACAACCATAATACTATTATGACATTAAAATTTTTTAATAGTGCCATTAGGGGCATGTGGTGGCTCAGTCAGTTAAGCGTCCAACTTCAGCTCAGGGTCGTATCTCGTGGTTCATGAGTTCAAGCCTCACATCGGGCTCTGTGTTGACAGCTCAGAGCCAGGAGCCTGCTTCTGATTCTGTGTCTCCCTCTCCCTCTTCCCCTCCCCTTCTTATGCTCCCTCTCTCTAAAATAAATAAGCATTAAACAATTTTTTAAATTAAAAAAACAATATTGATATTATATTGCATCTAGGATATAGTGCATATTTTAATTTCTCCAACTATCCCAACTGTTCCTTTATAAGTCTGTGTTGTTCTTGTTGTTTTGTTGTTTTTGTTTTGGATCAATATCCAGATAAGGGTCATACACTGTATTCAACTATCTTGTGGCTTGGTCTCCTTTAATCTACAACAGGTTCCCTAACTTTTTTTCTTTTCTTCTTTTCTTCTTTGTGTGTATGTATGTGTGTGTGTGCGTTGTTTTATATGTTGTTGAAAGTGCTAAACCAGATATTTTACTCAATAATCCACTGTTTGTATTTGTCTGATCATTTTATGATTAGATTAATTTAACTATTTTGGCAAGAATACTACATAGTCGATGTTTTTCCTTATGAAATTTATAACATATTACATGTATTGATTTTAATGTCAAACCTATGTGTTCTAAAAACTACTCAAATAATTTACATTATGCAAGTTCAAAGAAAACATCTGAAGAATAATTCTATGATCCAACACTCACCCATAACAATGTGTCAAATACATACCCAATCCATAAGCTCAATTCAACCATTAGTTTTATGAAAATAGTAGAAAACACAGTTTTCTTTTTACTAAGTTCCCTTTAAAACCATAAAGGCTCAGTCGCTTAAGTGACCAACTCTTGCTTTTGGCTCAGGTCATGATCTCTCGGCTTCATGGGTCTGAGCCCCACATTTGGGCTCTGCACTGGCAGCATGGAACCCTCTTGGGATCCTCTCTCTCTCTCTCTCTCTCTCTCTCTCTCTCTCTCTCTCTCTCAACCAACTGGCACTGTCTCTCTCTAAATATAAATAAACAAACTTAAAATAAATTTTTAGGAGCCCCTGGGTGGCTCAACCAATTACATGTCTGACCCTCAGTTTTGGCTCAAGCCATGATCTCACAGTTTCATGAGTTGGAGCTCCACATCAGGCTCTGCGCTGACAGTGCAGAACCTGTTTGGGATTCTCTCTATTCTCTTTCTCTGTTCCTCGCCTGCTCATGTTGTCTCTGTCTCTAAGTAAATAAATACACTTAAAAATTTTTTTATAATAAATAAAGCCATAAAGTACCTCCCACCACCACCTTCCAAAAAATTAAATTATAAAGGCATGCTCAACTCTGCAAACATTCTTTTTTCTTTCCCTGCAAACATTCTTTGGTGTATAACAATGGGATGATTTTACAGACTGAACACAGGGCTAACCCATGCAAATACCATCAGATGGGGAGAGATTACCCCCAAAAAAAGTGAAAAATCTCTAACTAATACTCAATAACTGATATCTTTCAAAGCTCTCAATTGGTATGAAAATTTTATTCTGAATAGTCCACATAACCACAGAGTGTTAGAGTATAAATTGGCCTGTGGAGGGTGGTAACTAGAACAAAAATTAGTTTGGAATCTCTCCAAAAAACATCTGTGACAATCAATTGCTACCTTATATGACACTGGTTTTGCAAATATAAGCATTCTGAAAATCATAATTTTCTCTCACAGTGATATATATACAAAGGATTTCATTTATTTTGAAAATTCCTTAAATGTGGTAACTATAAATAATACATCACTATTACCATTAATAAATAATTATTTTCAAAGTAATAACAATAAAAGTACCCAAATCAAATTCAAAACAAAGACCAATCTTTCAGATAGTAAAGTTGGAAGCTGAAGTTCTCAGTATTCACCAGTAAGGTATAAACCACTGAAATAAATGTTCATTATTAAAATACTAAGGGGAATATATTTAACTAACTTATCTCTACTATTAGCTATTGAATGTGTTCAGAGCACAAAGAATGCTCTATAGCAAGAATCTGAAAGGTTTGTTTGTTTGTTCATAGAATGGAATATACATTTATTAGCCTGTCCCTAGCTCACTGACTGCACAATTTTTTGTTGGCACTATGCAAAAAAAAAAACAGGAAGAAGGGAATTCATTTCTGTAGTACCTAAACTTCTGTTATTATTTTATAAACAAAAACACTAAAAATCAAGTGGCTGTGTATTTATGAAACACATTTGCTTACATTAGTTTATACTGATGAAACCAACACCAAGCAAATGGCCACTACAGGACAGCCAGCCACATACTCCAAGTTCAAATATTTGCAAACATCCAAAATACACAAAACTTTCTGGTATGCAGGAAGTATGGTATTTATAGACGAGTCGTTTCATATTTATATAAATTACTATATCTCCAGCAGAATTTTATAAGGCCTTGATCACTATTGGCCTGACAACACAAAAAGAGGTCAGCAAATATGTATAAGCAATGGAGAAATGGCCTAAATACTGTTGACCTGATTTTGATAATCCCAGCATCTTATGCTTCCACAGAAAAAGAGTGGGGTGTCCTAAGGATGCTCATTACCTGTCAGGTCCTTATAACAACTACTTCCAGATGGCTATTAACCTATTTATTCCTCAATACCAGTAGATAATTTGGCAAAACTATCAGTTTTAAAAGTGGGGGGGGGGTCTGAAAACAAGTACATTACAAATCAGATTCTACGACAGCCATCCCAAGATATTGAAAAAAGGCACACAAAAGAAGTAAATTTTAAATGAAAGCTTGTCATATCAAAATTAATCCACTTACAGACATAAAAAGCCTAGATCTTGATTCCCTATACTTCAGCACTATGAACAAACCCATTCCTCAGAGGCATATTAGAAAATTTCTGTAAGTTTAATTGATTTTCAATAAGAATAATAAGGTAATTTAATGAGGAAGGAATAATCTTTTCAAAGATGACAATGGAAGAACTAGATATCTACTTGGCAGAAAAAAAATAAAAAGAATTTCAAATCTAAACTCATACCATAAACCAAAATTTCCTCAAAATGTTAACATAAAAGCTAAAACACAGAATAAGTCTATGTGATCTGTGTAAGGCAAGGATTTCCTAGATGGGACATAAAGGCATGAACAATAGTTCATAAACTGAACTTCATCAAAACTAAAATCCTGTTTTTCAAAAGACACCATTAAGAATAAGAAATGGTGAGCAATATACTGGAAGAAAATATCTATATTAAATGTATGTGACAAAGGACTAGTATATTCATATATGTAAAGAATATATAAAGAACTCATAATTTGGTAAAATAAAATAATCCAAATATAACTTACAAAAGACCTGAATAGATATATCACTGAAGAAAATAAATAAATGGCCTAAAAACACATAAAGAAAATAAACACGGAATCTTTTTGTGGTAATGAGAATATTCTATATGCTGATGGAGCTCTTAGTTATATAGGTGTATAGAATTATCAAAATACTTCTAACTATATATTTAAGATCTCTGCATTTCAGTTTAGAAAAATTCTAACTAAAAAAAAAAATAGTCCATAATGCCTAGTGTTAGCAAAGATAAACTGTGTTATCTATAAAGTGATAAATTTCTCAAGTGCAAGCAGGCAATTCATTATCAAATTTGACTGAGCAATTTTACTTCTAGGAATATTTTGCAAGGAAACTGTCAGACAGTAAAAATAAGGGCATTTACTGTATCACTATTTTGTTTATGATAAAGAAAAATTAAGAAAGGCCTAAGTGTATATCAATACAGGATTAATCAAATTATGGTACATCCTATAATAGAATACTACTCAGTCAATAAGAAATTATAGCATTGGCTATTGATGTAAATTAGTACTGATACTATACATTATTGAAACTAAAAATCCCTCCAGACCCAGCTCCTTGGTGCATGGGTGTCATACATTGACAAAAATAGCTAATTGTGAACATGAACTATAAGAGTGATAACTGTAACCTTACATCTAAACTACAACCAACATTAGCATAGCCCAAAAATCTGAGGCAGCAATGGCTCCATGGCACATCTAAAAGAGCAAGACCCAAAAAACAACACATGATAATAAATGACAAAGACCTGTGATAATAGACTGAATCTAGAATCCCCCTTAAAATAAATGTAAAATATTCTTTAACTTTTATGCATTTTTCTATCATGTACAGATTTCAAAAGGATTGAAGACATTTGTGATGCAAAACTGCTTTCAAAAATTACATATATGCACACAGGCTCATACATTGGCATAGGAGAAAGGAAAAAAAGGACTACACAGAAATATACCAAAATATCAAACAAAAGTTGTAGGTTAAGATTATAAATGATGTGGTGGATCACATTGATGGATTTGCGAATACTGAACCAGCCCTGTAACCCAGGAATGAATCCCACTTGATCATGATGGATCATTCTTTTTATGTGCTGTTGAATTTGATTTGCTAGGATCTTGTTGAGTATTTTTGCATCTGTATTCATTACGGATATTGGTCTGTAGTTCTCTTTGTTGGCTGGGTCTCTGTCTGGTTTGGGTATCAAGATGATGCTGGCTTCGTAGAATGAGTTTGGAAGCTTTCCTTCTATTTCTATTTTTTGGAATAGTTTGAGAAGAATGGGTATGAGCTCTGCTTTAAATGTCTGGTAGAATTCCCCTGGGAAGCCATCCGGCCCTGGGCTCTTATTCGTTGGGAGATTTTTGATAATGGATTCGATTTCTTCACCGGTTATTGGTCTATTCATGCTTTCTATCTCTTCCTGTTTGAATTTTGGCAGTGCATGTGTATTTAGGAATTTGTCCATTTCTTCTGTGTTGTCCAGTTTGTTGG
>NC_043707.1:102271967-102311431 GCF_006229205.1 Suricata suricatta | reverse complement strand
ATGAAACAGAAGTTGGTGTTTTGATTTTTTACTTTACTTTTCTGTTTGGAGTGTCATTGCAACTACTGTATTGTAAATGATGGAAAATAATTGCATATGTTAAAAAAATATGAAACTTTATAAAGTAAAAAAAAATAAATAAAATTTTAAAAAATGATTATAAATGACTTTCTCCATTGTTGCTTTAATGTAGCTTTCAATTTTTTCAATAATACTGTTCATGAATTAAAACACAATTATATTTTTAAAATAAAATTAATCAGAAGAAACAGGCTAAATCTAGGTATGTTTTTCATTGTTTGTTTGTCTTTAAGGTTTTAGTAAAAAGTAAGATAAGGTTAAGTCCTCTAAGTCTTTGATTAACAAAGAAAGAGAAAAAAATATGAAGTTAACTGAAAAGCAGCATTTTGAAACAGCCAATCAATTAATATGATAAGAGACAGAAATACTTGGAGAGAATGTCAGATAGTAAGAGATTTTTTAAAAAGAAGTTATTAAGGTCAAAAGAAAAACCTAGCTACACAGCATAACATTTTAAAGAGATCAATCAAAAGTGTAGGTTGAATAAATTAATGATTTCAAAACTCATTTTGACCATTAGTTTCTGTTTCCTGTCTTCCGTCAAACTTTCATACCAGTTGCTAAGCAATATCTGGCTAAGTACTGGACTATTATATTTCCTGACTAACTAGGAATGCTGGATCATTACATTTCCTAAGTAAGAGATCTGGACTCCGTTACATTTCCTGACTGACTGGGAATGCAAGGGCCTCATTATACTTTCTAACTTACTTGGAACTCTGGACTTCATTTTATTTATTGACCAAAAGATCCTGTTATACTTTGTGCAAGTGTATCAAGTCTTATCCCCTAAGTAGGAGTACTGGGTCCAGAAACACTGACTACAGTGAACCTCATTATACTCATTCAGAGAATTTAACTCCTTCACAGTGACCAGAACCAATACTTTCATTCTTATGTAAAACTCTAGATTTTGAGGTCCTAGATCAAAACAGTACAAATGGGAAAGGCAGACACAAAAAGAACTGAAGGTCTGGGTAATTTCTTCAGAACGGTAATGAGCTTTTACATAGATTGTCATTTGAGGTCTACTGTAAGAGCATACTACTTCGTAATCCAAACCAAGATAATTTTAGTCATTCTTAAGAATGTTATTTAAATGTTTCATGCATTAGTGAGAAAATCATTTTTGGATTTTGAGTTATCAAATTGAAATGTTCTTCTATGCCCAAAGTACTCATCCACAGATTCCCACAAAATCAGGTCCCTGTCTTTGTTCTGACTTGTAGCATTCTCCTTCTTTTGCTCACTGCACTCTGGCCACATCAGACTTTCTCTTCTTCAAGCACAGGCTGATCCTCACTTCAGGGCCTTTCCATTTGCTCTTTCCTTTGTCTCTATGATCTTTTCCTCAGATCTTTCTATGGGTGGCTCCTCATTCAAATTAGTAAGTGAAGGAGATACATTCATTATGAAAGTATATATTAATTTTATTGAATATCACAAGTAGTGGAAACAGAGATTTTATCATTGCCAGTTATCTTTGTCTAAAACCAAAAATCTTGGGGTGCCTGGGTGGCTCAGTCAGTTAAGCATCTGCCTTCGGCTCAGATCATGATCTCACAGTTCATGGATTTGAGCCCCGCGTAAGGCTCTGTGCTGACAGCTAGCTCAGAGCCTGGAGCCTGCTTCAGATTCTGTATCTCCCTCTCTCTCTCTGACCCTCCCCTGCTCATGCTGTCTCTCTCTCTCTCTCTCTCTAAAAAATAAAAAATTAAAAACATTAAAAAAATTTTAAAACCAAAAATCTAGATTTGCTACTTAAACATACTAGTGATCACAACTTATTTTTAAGACATGTTGAAATAAATGTAGTTACAATGAGACATATGTCTATGATAGATATTCAGAAGCAATTATATCACTTTTTCCTGCTAAATCTAAACATGATCCTATCAACTTTAATACAGTTTTTAAGGTAGACATTCTCAATTGCCTTTGCACACAGTGAGAAAACATTAAACAGTTGGCTTACATCTTAAAACAGTTTGCCGTCTTTAATATAGTGGAATATGAATATTAGAGTCAGGAGACCTGGACTTCAAGTTTTGGCCCTGCAGTAGTGTCAATATAATAATGGAACAACAACTACAATAAAAAAGAAATTAGGAAAAGTGGATAAACAGGATCCGAAAGCCAGTGTAAAGATGGCAGGATTCATGAGTTAATAGATCCTAGTGTGCTTGAAGGATTTTGCAAGTCAGGTTGTTACAGGATAGGAAAGAGGAATACTTGAAATTAAGATTATGAGAGAGGTGGCAGTGACTGGTAATGAAAAGGCTAAGGTCAGGCACCTGGGTGGCTCAGTTGGTTGAGTGCCTGACTCTTGATTTTGGGTCAGGTCATGATCCTAGGGTCTTGGGAATGAGCCCAACATTGGGCTCCAGGATGAGCCTGCTTAAGATTCTCTCTCTCTCTCTCTCTCTCTCTCTCTCTCTCTCTCTCTGTCTCTCTCTGTCTCTCTCAAAAAGAAAGAAAAAGAAAGGGGGGGGAGAAAGAAAGAGAAAGAGAGAAAAAAGGAAAGAAAAGAAAAGGCTAAGATCAAGATTTTAGCAGATTTAACAGAGGGTGCCTGAAGCAGGATAAACGTTTGGCAGGCTGGGAGGAAAAATAAGATTTGAAGTGCCAAGGGATGGCATTCCAAATGAAGAGTTTAATAAGAAAAAAAAAAGGTACAGATATATAAAATTTGATGGGACACCCAGGTAACTGAAGTCAACAGTAGGTGCTTAACTATCTATCATCCAGTATTTCCATCTGTGTCATTTAACAATTTATTGACTCTCAGGTCTGAATGCACACTTTAATTATGTTATGGGAAAAAAAGAATTCCTTAACGTCTCTCTTTAAAGTGAGCACAGGGGCACCTGGATGGCTCAGTCAGTTAAGCCTCCTACTTCGGCTCAGGTCATGATCTAGTGGTCCATGAGTTTGAGCCCCACATCAGGTTCTGTGCTACCAGATCAGAGCCTGGAGCCTGCTTCAGATTCTGTGTCTCCCTCTCTCTCTCTGCCCCTACCCTCCTCATGCTCTGTCTCTCTCTGTCTCTCAAAAATAAATAAACGTCAAAAAAATTTTGAATAAAATAAAATAAAGTTAGCACATGTCTTCTCAGTAGAGAAGATACTGGAAGGATATTGCAGTGGAGAAAGTCTCTCTCCTGCAGGTCCCAGCTGCAGCACAGGTGCTGGCAGTGTGGGTGCAAAATGAGGACACTCAGTGGAGTTCTAGCCTAGTCATGGGCCCAGAACATGGTCCATCTACGACTATGCAGTCTTGGCTTAGTGATAATCTTTCCATAGTCTTCTCAACTGGAAAACTGTCAAAGGTTTTCCGCCCTCTAACTAGGACCCTGACTCCTTCTTACAGGCCCCTGTGCACAGCTACCTGTGGCCAGAGGGTTCACATCATGCTGCTGCTCCTTCTACAAGTTCCCCATCCTCTATACCCAGCTTGCCTATACCCAGAGGATTCCCAACTCTGTGCAAGCACAATGCATATCCACACTACTGATTGCTGATTTGTTCCCCCATCTGCCACCAGAGGGTGCCAATTACTTACCCAATGTCTACAAACCAGTTCAGGTCTGAGCTGAATTGCTTCTCCAAAAAGGTGTGAATCCCTTCTAAGTCTGTCCTTCCTTAGGTATTCTCTCTTAGTTCTAGGGTCAGTATAGGTTTTCCTCATATATATTTATTCCTTTATTATATTAGTAATTCACTACATTAAATGTCACTTGTTTAACCTACTGTGTAATTATCCGTATCCTGATTGAACTAAACTGTTACACCATCCAAAACAATACTCAAACAACAAAGGGGATCTAAAGCTAAACAAAAATCATGATTCCATCATGACTTCCAGAAAGAGAATATTGAAATTTCAAAATAACTGAATAAAAAGAGAAAAATTACCAATTCCCAGGGCATGGTCTCTCATATTCCTGGTCCCACTCTACCCCACAAGACAGTCCCCCAAAATTGAGGGGAATACAGAAGAGGGAAAATAGAGAAGTAGATTACAACTGCTTGAAAACTGTTGCCTGAGAGCTTAAGTCCTATCCCTAAAAACATTAAAAATTATGAACAGATCAGCACAAAGATTACCTGAAAGGAACTTATAAAGGTACAATTTAAAAGGGTAGGCAGTCTAAGAAACACATAGCTACTGTAGAGAAAAAGCAAAAATAAAGTGAAAGACTCTCTTTGACAGTCAAGCAGTAAAGAAGACACAAAATGGGAAAATTTAGTGTTTTACAAAAGAAAAGAGAGCCATAAAATCGAAACACTCATTACTATTTACCACCCTTCAACTCTCCCCACACACTGAAATAGACCAACCAAAAAAAACTGGCTAAGGTATCTGAATTTTGCTAAATGGACAGAAGAGGGCGCCATTAAACAAAAATATTGTGATTCACACCATTACCATAAAAATGAACATAAATATAGCACTCTCAATACAAGACAGTTCAAGTAGACAAAACATAAGGAGGTAGGAGATCTTATGGATATATATTAAACTCTACATTCTAATAATAAAGAACATACCTTCTCTCAAGAGACAATGACAAACACAAAATCAATCATAGGTTATAAAGACACATTATTTTCATGAAGTAGAAATGTTTATGAATAATACTCTCTAAATCCAATACAATGGAATTAGAACTAACAAACAAACAAACAAACAAACAAACCAGGAAGGACCTTACATCCAGAAATTTTTAAACTACTTACCAAACATTTACTAGAGAAAGAAAAACTGAAAACAGTGGTTTTTCAAAATAATAGCATCAGATCATTAGAGAACTAGAAAAGAGTATTACTTCCAACTTTATAATGGAAAAAGAGAGCACCCAAGTTCATACTCTTCTGGAACCCATTCACAGGGCAAACTGGCCTAAAGAAAGGAACATGCAAAGAGAGAAAAGGTGTGAGCACTGGTTTATCAGGTAAGAGTACACAAGAATGACTGATGAATTGGTAAAGACTAACAGCGTACTGGTGAGAGAAGTGAAGGGCAATACAGAGGGTCTGTAAGTTCTTACTGGCTTTTTCTCCATTACCACCAACACCAAGTACTCACAGAAGAAAAAAAAAATGGCAGAATCCCAAGAATCAAGAATCTACTAAGGTACAAAACAAAGAGAGAAGAGCAGCAGACACTGCGGAAGGGGCACAAAATTCTGTCAGGGCCCTTCCATCTTCTTTGCAAAACCAAAGCCTTAGTTTGAAAGGACATGGGCAAAAAATGTTGTCACCTCAGGGCACTGCTGATATCCATGGTAACCAGAATAGGAAAAAAAAAAAAAAAAAAAAAAAAGGAAAACCCCCTACCTCAGGAAGAGGGGCAAGAAAACATGCTGGGCTCAGAATTATAGCTGCAGAGAGACAGGAGCTTGGAGAAGGCGACAAACCCAAGACCTAGGGATTCAATGCCTACGAAAGACTGAAGCATTATCAGAACAACAGAGAATTCCCTCCAGTCTCCATGACAGTCTAGCTAGCAGACAACACTACAGACTATAGACTGCTACTACAAGTAACTTGCAAGAGACACCCTCTCTGAAGCACAGCTCAAAGGAAAAACCAAAAGCTGAGGGTGTAGTGAACATTAAAAACAACAACAACAAAAGAACTTCCAGCAATCCAGTCAACATCCTAAACACAACGTACCACAAGAGGAATTTGAAGACTTTGATGTACTGACCACAGCTAAAGGAAAAATAAACCTCAAACCCAACATCACACAACTCAAACACCTGCATGTTAATATGGTCAAACCATCTGTAATATTAATATAGTCTCAATTAAAAAAAGAAAAAGGAGTATTTAAAACCACAGATCCAAGAACACCAACCAGAACTACAGAAGCTACAAGTGTGCGTGCACACGCGCGCACACACACACACAAACACACACACACACAACCTCAGATAAATCATATTCACACTGCTGAAAAATAAAATAAAATCTTGAAGGCAGCCTGAGGGGAGGAAAAAGATATTACAGAGAGCCTGGGTGGCTCAGTCGGTTGAGCATCCGACTTCAACTCAGGTCATGATCTCCCCATTCGTGGGTTTGAGCCGGACGTCAGGCTCTGTGCTGACAGCTAGTTTAGAGCCTGGAGCCTGTCTTCGGATTCTGTATCTCCTCTCTCTCTAACCCTCCCCTGCTCGTGCTGACTCTGTCTCTCAAAAATAATTTAAAAACATAAAAAAAAATTTTTTAAAGATATTATAGAGGAACAAATATAAGAAAATCAACAGACTTCTCTCCAGAAATCAAGCAAGCTATAAGATAACAGAGTGACATAGACCTTAAGTTCTAAAAGGAAGGGGGGGGGACACCCTTTCAACCCAGAATTCCATACCCATTGAAAGCATCTTTCAAAAATGGAGAACAAAACTTTCTCAGGAAAAAAAAAACAACTGTGGGAATTATTACCACCAAATCTACTCTACAAGAAATATTAAAGGAAGGAGACACCAGGGTGGTTCAGTCAGATAAGCATCTAACTCTTAATTTCAGCTCAGGTCATAATCTCATGGCTCCTGGGTTCGTGCCCCATGTTGGGCTCTGCACTGGCAGTGTAGAACCTGTTCAGGATTCTCTCTCTCCCTCTTTCTCTGCCCCTCCCCTGCTCTTGCTCTCTCAAAATAAACATGAAGGAAGGAAGGAAGGGAGGAGGGAGGGAGGGAGGGAGGAAGGAAGGAGTTTAGGCAGAAGGAATATCATACTGGACAAAAGCTTAAATCTACACAAAGAAAGGACATAAATGTTAAGTAAAATAAAATTATTTCCTCCATACATTTTATTGTTCTAAAAGAAAACTGACTACCTGAAGCAAAAACTGTCACAATATACTGTGCTGACAGCACATACCTAACTAAAATAACTTGACAACAATAATACAAAACATAGGAGAGAAGAAATGGATACAAAATGTTGTACAGCCATCACACTATGTATGAAGCAGTATGTTACTATTTAAGTGTAGACTCTAATTGTTTAAAAATTTTTAAAACCTAGGACAACTACTAAAAATAATTTTTTAAGAATAATGTTTGTAAGAATAATGACAAATCAATAGAAGACAGAAAATAAGTGGGCAAAACTTTAATAGGGTATTTGTATAGCCTCGGAATGTGTGCACACAAGATATTTACTAATTACCAAGAGGAAATAGTAACTTTATAGTGAAAAAGCCTGGGCTACATCACCATAACCAAGTGTCAAAGTTAACATCACTGGTATAGCCATATTGACATGAGACACCTCCTGGTACAATGGGAAAGGCACAAAACACATCTGTGATATTCTTACCAAGAATGCTTCTGTCTATAATGACAAAACACCAGACATCTGCAGACTCAGGAATATGCTATAAAATACCTGGTCAATACTCTCCAAAAGCGTCATGGCCATGAAACAAAGAAATGAGGAATTACTACAGACTGGAGGGGCAATAGCGACACAAAAACGAAATGCAGTGTGGCTCTTAGCTTGAATCTTGAACCAAAGTAGGTACACTAGTAAAATCTAGTGATACTCAAATAAGGTCTATAGTTCAGTTAAAAATATTGTACCAACAGTAAAACAGTACTATTGTGATAGTATGGTCCTAAAATTACCATTAGTACCAGTTGTACTAACCAACTGTACCAGTTGTACTAATTGTTATCATACCAACTATACTGTGCTGTAAGATGTTGATGTTAACAGAAGTCTGATAAAGGATATCAAGAATCCCGAACTATTTTGCAACTCTTCTATAATTTCTTAACATTTTAAAATATCCTCATGTTCTAAATATACTGTTATCAGTCATTGTATGTTTTAAAAATACTCATCCTCTATGCATTAAATTAATTACTAAGAAAAAAAAATCCCAAAATTCAAGCCAGGCTATTAGAGTGCTATTAGATTTGCCATATCCCTAAAATACAGATCTCTGACTACAGAGACTACTGGCCTTTAGAACTATATCTCAATTTTGACATTCAGAAAAAGATAATAAATTTCCTAGTTTAAAAAAAATGCCAACACGTTAGCAATAATGTGGTAATACATTAGGACTATGCAATTATCTTCAAAGATTTCTTCTACATAGCTGCTAGCCACAGATTTACTAACAATATAGCATAATGCATTTTCCGAGCTATATCCATGAATCAACATGTACACTTATCCATAAAGTCCATCCTTACACACACGCTAGCTGACAGTCATTTTAATTCTTTCAACAATATTACACTCTTTAAATGTGTATAAAGGAGGGGTGCCTGGGTGGCTCAGTCGGTTGAGTGTCCGGCTTCAGCTCAGGTCATGATCTCTCGGTTCGTGGGTTTGAGCCCCACGTCAGGCTCTGTGCTGACAGCTAGCTCAGAGCCTGGAGCCTGTCTTCAGAGTATGTGTCTCCCTCTATCTCTGACCCCCCCCCCCCCGCTCATGCTGTCTCTCTCTCTCTCTCAAAAATAAAACACTAAAAATATAAAATAAAATAAATGTGTACATATGTATACACACTGTTCGGGTGAAGGGAAGACGAACAATGTAAGAAAGGCACAACAACAGATACAAAGCTTTAGAGACAAGTGTCCCTACTAAGAGAAGAGGCTTCTAGGAAACAGAAAGGATTAGACCTCAAGTGAGCCTTAAAGGAAGGATAAGGTGCACGCCTGGATGGCTAAGTCGGTTAAGCATTCAACTCTTGGTTTCAGCTCAGGTCACAATCTCACAATTCATGAATTTGAGACCCACAACGTGTTCTGTGCTGACAGTGGCGTGCCTGCTTGGAATTCTCTCTCCTCTTCTCTCTCTGTCCCTCCCCTGCTCGCTCACTCCCTCTCCAAAATAAAAAATAATAAATAAATAAATTTTAAGTTAAATAAAAAGAGGACAAAATCTGAATGATCAATAAGGAATAGCATAAGCTTACCAATAAGAATATTTATGGCATGTTTCAGATATAGGCTAATTTGGCATATGAAGTCATACATGCTCTAGAGTTATGGAAGCTCATCATAACGAACAGGCAGGATTAAATGGGAGAGACCACTCAACATTAAGCTACAAAAGATGGCCCTAATTCTGTGACAGAGGTATTCAAAGAACAACCCCACTGTTTAGTTTCCTGTAACTAAACTAGACATAGACAAAACATAGTTATTTCAGAATACCTTGGTAACTGAAGAATTATGGAATTATATTTTTAAGACATACAGCAAGTATGTTTTGTACAGAAATCCATGCACAAAAGAAGTTTAAATGATTATACCAAAAATATTTTTTAAAATTACTAAAACATCAGTCTAAACAAAATACAAACAAAACAACAAAATCCAAAAATAGATTATTAAAAGAAAATGAAGTTGCTGAAAGTAGACTTTAAACATTCTTACTGCAAAAACAAATTTTTTAACTAAAACAAATTTAATAAGAATGCAGAAAATAAGAACCTGTGGAGATATAATAGGAAATATAAATTTTTGTGTGAACCTTTTAACTGTCTCTTACTTAAATACAGAAGTGCAACTAAAAATTTTAAGAAATTATATTATTGCAAAGTAGCAAAATTTTAAAAAACTGTCAGTATAATTATGAAAACAGGAATTCTAACTGCCATATTTTCCTTTTCTAAGCACACACTGATTTATGTCAGCTGATCCTTGAAACCAGCAAGAAAAACTGCAAGTTATCACATTTACAGGTGTGTTAACCAAAGACTTTGCTGCAATGATATTTTGTTAAAACCAATTCCAGTAACAGAAATAAATTAGTTAAGTATCATATAACAAGACAACTTGTGGAAAATAAAACCATTTTTAAAATCAAGCTAACCTATAGATTAGCAAGCTTTATAAAACATCAAGATCAGGGGTGCCTGGGTGGCTCAGTCAGTTAAGCATCCAACTTCGCCTCAGGTCATGATCTCACAGTTGATGGGTTCGAGCTCCATGCTGGGTTCTGTGCTGACATCTTGGAGCCTGGTGCCTACTTCAGATTCTATGTCTCCCTCTCTCTCTCTGCCCCTCCCCTGCTCGCATTCTGTCTCTCCCTCTCTCTCTCTTTCTCTCTCTCTCTCTCTCTCTCTCTCAAAAACAAATAAAAAGTTCTTTAAAACCATCAAGATCAAAATGCATCTGACAGAACTGAACAATTTTAAAAATAAAACCATTTAAATTTTTATTTTCTTTTAAATGTTCAAGTCTTAAGTAGCATATACTACTTCTTTCATAATTAGCATAAAGCTTTTAGCTTAGTTTCACAGCAGGGAGCTGACTCAAGATTTCAATTAAATAGTTTAACTGCGTGTTCTGAAACATAGGTTAAACAAGTATACTAGAAATCAAAAAACAATAAATATTAGCCGTAGTTCTAAATTTCACTTAATAATGGACACATTAT
Source organism: Suricata suricatta (assembly GCF_006229205.1). Taxonomy (NCBI): domain Eukaryota; kingdom Metazoa; phylum Chordata; class Mammalia; order Carnivora; family Herpestidae; genus Suricata; species Suricata suricatta. The sequence goes on along the minus strand of NC_043707.1, from coordinate 102,300,938 downwards.
TAATTAACCATCAATTAACACATCACTTTTTTACTAGGTCTTAAAGTCTCTAAACTTTTATCTACAAAAGGGATATTTGGGTCATGCAAGGAAATAACTCTAGAATGAGACTGTATTTAAAGGAAAAATAGCACAACATGGAGCAAAATCTAATGAAAAAATAAGCAGTAAGTCAAGTTGCAGTCAGGGGTAAAAATATGGACCTAAAAGTTACATTTTGATAATGTGAACCACTGCTGAGGTTAGTAAAGTAAGAATTTCATGTTTGTAAAAACTCAAGTATTCTTCTAAAAGGTAGAATTCTTTCACATCCACTTAATCATAATTTAAATAGCAGTAGTCCTTCATTGTGCTTAAGCTGTCTCCTGAGATGGAGAAATGACGAAAAACTTCAAATAGGTTGGGTCACATGAAGAGCTTTCTTTATAGTAGCTCAACCAGATTAGCACAACCAGAAATAAACAGAAGGGGAAAAAATACAAAGGGATTTGTTTTCAAACATATTACTTAAAAAGCTGCAACAGAAGACCATCTAAATGTTATTATGACATAATGAAATCAACCTAATCATATTCCTTTGGTATCTGAGTTATCCTCCCTCTTTCCTCAAACTTTATATTTGCGAGGAAAGGAAGAATACTAGCAGTAAGAGTCAGAAGTCTTAATACCAAGTACTTTCCAAATATGCAAAAGATGGAGATGGAAAATAGATTTAAAAATTTAAATGTGCTAGTAAGAAAAACAGTCAGTCAAATAAGCATTTATTAAACAAATATCATGTGCTAAGACAAAATTAATAAGCAGCACAATCCCAGCCCACCTGGCTGGCTCTTGGTTAAGCATCCAACTTCAGCTCAGGTCATATCTCACGGTTCTTGAGTTAGAGCTCTGTACAAGGCTCTCTGCTGTCAGTGCAGAGCCTGCTTCAGATCTTCTGTCCCCTCCCTCTCTGTGCTTCCCCCCACCTCTGCCCATTCCTGGCTCATGTGCACACACTTTCCCTTCCTCTTTCTCAAAATTAAACATTTTGAAAAAATGAAATACAATCCCTTCCTCCTAGAATCTTAGGATCTATTTGAAAACAATGCATAAACATATTTAAAGTACCACTACATAATGAGAGCAAAAGTTCTCCCACTTGACAGTAGGAAATTAGTTGTGAATGGCAGAAAGAAAAAGAAAAATACAGGAGTAAAGAGAAGATACACACACTGGTATGGAAAATCTAATACCATGACTTTAAAGGTATGAACATTTTTATGGATTAACAGACAAGTGTTCAATATCACAGCTTTACTTCTTATCAGATGTATACACATGTACAGTTTACTTAACTTTATTGGGCCTCAGTTTCTCATCTATAAAATAAAGCTAACACCTACTTATCCACCTTTTGGAACTGCTATGAAGATTAAACGAAATAATGTAGGTAAACCACTTAACATAATACCTAGCACAAAGTACACCCTCAATAAAAAGATCGTAAAGATGCAATGAGAGTCAAATTATAAACTGAAAACTTCTGTAGAATAATGGGCTTATGGTCCCTTAAAAAAAAAAAAAGGAAAACAAAGATGGCTATAGCAAAGGAGGAGAAATAGATACGACATATCCTTCACAATAACTTCTCTTTTGTCATAGGAAGGATCTGTGGAAGTATAAGCCAGTGTCTAATGGCCAGTGAAGGGCAGCACTCAATGCTTGGCCGCTTTCTGATGACAACAGAGACTCATTATATCACTGGCTAAACTAGTTCATTCATAAAACTGCAGGTGTTCAAAACACTGTATAAAGTAGAAAAGCAGTGCACACTCAAGGAACTCAACAGCCACATCCTGGGTAGGGTAGTAGAAGAAATTTCCTTAAGGAATTTTAGGATAATCATTAAGATACATTTTTTTCAAAAGTGAAAATTGGTATAATGGAAAGATCTCAATGAATCTGAAAATGAGACAAATTATGTGCATGATAATCTTCCTTACGTTTGACTCTTCAGTGTTTACCAATTTATCACAAGCTTCTATTAATACAAATCTATGGCTGAAGACTAGCAATTTAATAATGATCCAAAAATAGATAGGATGATTTGTTTCATTTTTGCCTTAATTTGAAACATGGAGTTAAAGATAAATACAAGCACTCTGAATAGAGTCTTTCTTCAGCAAAACAGCTATGTCAGCCCAGGCAGAAAACTAGAGCAGAAATAGGGTGCAAAGTTCAAATATCATTTCCTAAGAGCACAGAGTACTTAAAATGCAGTATGACCAGGTGTTTGGTTTTTTTTTTTTTTACTTTTCCTTTTCACATGGCACTGGGTTATCAAGTATATGTCAAATATCTTTCCCTAAATCTCCTTGAGCTTATTAGAAATTTTATTTTAGGGGCGCCTGGGTGGCTCAGTCGGTTGAGCGTCCGGCTTCGGCTCAGGTCATGATCTCACGTTCGTGGTTTCGAGCCCCGCATCAGGCTCTGTGCTGACAGCTAGCTCAGAGCCTGGAGCCTGCTTCAGTTTCTATGTCTCCCTCTCTCTCTGACCCACCCCTGCTCGTGCTATCTCTCTCTGTCTCTCAAAAATAAATAAAGAATATTAAATTTGTTTTAAGAAATTTTATTTTATTGAAGGAGTATATACAGACCATGAAACAACTGGCATAGCATCTTGTCCTGCCATTATCTATATCATAAAGTTGTTAAAAAGATTAAACAAAATGGGTATATGTACAAGTCCTCCAAACACTGATGAAGTTCTACTAAAATTTTTGCTCATATTACTTTTCAAAGTGGGCTGATTTTTATAGAATCTTAATAGGAATTAGAACATAAATCAATTTTTCATAAACATCTCATGTATCAAGAGATATTGAATATAATGTAGTCCAAACTCGTTATTATATATTTTTTAAAAAGTTCAGAAAGAAGTAACTCAGCCTAGCTCAATAAAATAATGACAAGAGATTTGAAAAGCCAGCCTCCTAATTCAAGATGAATACAATGGGTTTTCACTATAGTTAACTGCCTCACATTTTGTATCTCAGAATAATACAAACTGTATAGATTTCTATTCTCCACTGGCACAAATTCTTCTGTACTGAAAACCAAAAAAATTGAACAGTGGATCACATATGGAGCCTACATTAAAATTTATAGTGATCACATAGCATGCTTCCATACAATCTTTGGTAAAAGGTTCTAATTCATTGGCAGTAATTCTTCCTTATGTGTTCATCTTTCTGGATATAAACTCGTCTGCAAGGAAGGAATCAACTTTAACAACATTAATCATCTCTTAAATGGAAGTAAAAACAAGGTGAAAACTCAGTCTGCGGTGGATGAAGGCAGAGTAAAACTACAGTCTTCATTTCAAGTTAAACAGTAGCTCAAGATGCTTCGCAACAGAATTAAAGTTCATGTTATTTTGTTTTCAAAATTTTAGCATATATAATCCAACCTACAGTTATCCCAAAATAAATGGTCAATTGGGGAGTACTTAGAAAAGGGTTGGAAGCACTAGTTTGTGAATAGCAATATAATAAAAATAATATACAAGATCAGGGTAAGTAACTAGTAACTAAAATTCCTGGGATTCAGCAATATTTTCATATAGAATATATTTGTGTCTATATCTATAAAATAGCAAAAATACTTGCAATCATTATTTTTCAAGAAGTTCTTCCCATTTCTGAGTATAATATACTGTCTAAGAAACCAGATGTCTTATTAAGTTTTCACTATACTTATCAAAGTCAGATACCATATACTGTTACTTTAAGATCTTACTGTATCTAACATAAATCTGGATAAACTGTAAACACTCAGTACTGACATAATGAGTATTTTTGTTCTTGGGTTTTCTTAAAGTCATCACAATCCCAAACTGTATTACCTAACTCATATTCCTTTAGTCTACTCTAGCAAAAAGGGCACAAAAACACGGGAGGCAAAGTCAAACTGATATATACATGAAATCTTAAATATAGACATGTCCAGGCTTAAAACTCAAATTATGCAAACTGTTCCTAAGGCCCATAAACACAGAGCAGTAATAATCATAATTAGAAAGACAAAATACACTGCACAGGCAAAATAAATAAAGCACCATATAAAAAGTGCCATGATGCTAATGAAAAGTTTAAACAAGTAATAAGTTATTCAAAATGTTCAAGTTTCATTTTTTAAAAACAGCGAAGTAAAATAAGTCTTGTATGAAAATAGGACAATGAGAAAATGTATAGAACAATATAATTACACAGTACAGCAAATTTTTACTGTGGATACAAGTAGATTATTTGCAGAGAAAAGCCAGCAAGGACATACATTTCAAAAGAAACCCAAAGATTAAGGTTGTGAGAGATGCCCTGATGCTTTTTGCATGGGCCCAATTAAGTGTGAAATTACATTTCGGCAGAAATTTAACAACAGTGTTTTAAACCCAAGTGCTATTACAATATTTTCCAAAATCAAATAACTGAGAAATAGTTGAAAAGTACTTGTACCATGCAATTATTTAACACTACTTGGGAAAGCTGTCCTTTACAATATTCTAGATAGAAGTGAACTGAGAAAAATGTAGAATCAATTAATGTTTTACCCTTTAAAGCTAAAGAACATGGACCAATAGAAAAAACATTAGGAAAGAGTTTACATTCATTTCCTGTGCCATCTCATTGCTGCCACAACTGGTAACTTTCATATGAAAGATTTGTACTCCATTACTCTAAGCCCACACCTCACTTAACTCCATCCCGTGCTCCTTTCATCAATACCACACAAGAATCGCTTGGTGGGATTTTAAATCTCAAACAACAATTTACATCAACCTCTCCAAAAGACACCCTAAAAATACACAAACTAAATAATGCACTTGCAATTGCAAAAACAAAACAAAACAAAACAAAACAAAAAAACTTCAAGACAAGAAATCTGCAGACATTATTCTGAGTAAGTTCCTGACATTTCCCACCTCCACATAGAAATCATGGACATGTCATCTATATAGTACTTTGATAAAAATATAGCACAACAGATTAGGAATATTGTGGCAGACTAGGAGGACCCTAGACTCACGTTATCCAACAAATACAACTAGATAACTATCAAATCAACCAAAACACACCAGAAATTGATCTGAAGACTGGCAGAACAAACTCCACAACTAAAGGAAGAAAAGAGGTCACATCAAAGAAAGTACAAAATGCAGAGATGAGACAAACGGATCATGGCTGCTGTGGTAGGGAGAGAGCCCCAGTTGCAGAGAAGGGCAAGAGACAGACTAGGACACAGGAGAGCACATGGGAAAACGAATCCCCATAGCAATTGGCTTGGAAAGCGACAGGGCCCAAATTTCAGGAGGTCTTGGAACCAGCAGGGTTTAAATCCTGGAGTGTTAATGGTCAACATTCTTTGCTCTGGGAGTGCTCAAAGGACATTATGGCTGCTCTTGAAGAGAAAGCAGAACAAACAGCCTATGGACATATAGCATGGAAACAGCATTCTGAAGAGAACTTGAGGCAACTTGAGACACACAGTGGGGAGGTTATCTGTTCATCTTGGATCATGTCCCAGACAGGCAGCGTTCAGAAAGAGACCCATCTGGAAACAATGAAACTGGCAGATACCAATACTCTCCTACGCCCATCAGCAGAAACACAGGGCCACCTGACACTTGATACCTAACTTACTTAAACCAAGCCCCACCTACCATATTCTAGGAAAACCACCTTCCCTTTCACAATTGCCTCAGTCCCAGTGGGGTGGGCCTCTCCCCCAAGAAGACCCACTGAAACTCCTGCCAACACCATGCCACCCACCCAGGAGTTTTGCAAGGCCTTTCTTTCCAGTGGTAGCAATTACAGGTCTCATTTCATAAGCAGACCAGAGCACCTAGTTTAAAACATACCACATTCAGGGGCACCTAGGTGGCTCAGTCAGTTAAGCATCTGACTTCAGCTCAGGTCATGATTTCATGGTTTATGAGTTTGACCCCCATATTGGGTTCTGTGCTGACAGCTCAGAGCCTGAAGTCTGCTTCAGATTCTGTGTCTCCCCTCTCTTTCTTATGCTCTGTCTCTCAAAAATAAATAAATGTTAAAAATTTTTCAAAAACAAAACAAAAAACAAACAACCAAAAAAAAAAAAAAAACCATGTCATATTCAGGCTAGGCACCAAACACTTCCCAAGCCAGGTAAAGAGAGCCTATGCAGATGACTGGCCTGAAGGAAAAAGCGGTCAGGACAAAACGGCAGAGCACATGCAGCACCCATGGGGACATTTCCTGAAGCGCCAGGCCCTAGGCCAACAGGATATACACTGCAGAGCACTAGAGGACTTCTTCATAAAACCATTACACTCAAGCAAAGGAAATATTAATGCCTTCCTAACACAGAAGAAAGGAAACAGAGACTTCAGAAAAATAAGAAGACAGAGGAATTTGTCCCAGATGAAAGAAGAGGACCAGACCATAGCTGCAGATCTACATAAAACAGATATAAGTAACATTATTGATGGAGAATTTAAAGCAATGATCACAAAGATACTTACTGAAATTAAGAAAAAAGTGGTAGACATCAGTGAGACAAGTAACACAGAGATAAGGTGCAATATAGCAGAGATAAAGAGCTTAATAATCCAAATAAAAAATGCCCTTGATGTAATGAACAAGAAACTGAAAGAAGCAGAGAAATGAATTACTGACCTAGAAGACAGAATAATGTATAGTAATCTAGCTGAACAAAAGAGGAAACAGAATTACTCAATACTAGAATAGACATAAAAAATTCAGCGACTCTTTCTAACATAACGATGTTCATTTTATAGGAGCCCAGAAGAAAAGAGAAAGGGTGGGGGAGATAATTTATTTGATGAAATAGCTAAAAACTTCCCTAATCTGGGGAAGGAAACAGATATTCAGATCCAGGGAGCATGGAAAACCCCCATCAAAATAAAAAAAAGAAGATCCTCAAGACATACTATAATTAAACTGGCAAAATATACCAATAAAAAAATATTAAAAGCAGTTAGATAAAAGACAGCTACAAACAAAAGAAATGCCATAAAGCTATCAGCGGATTTTTCAGCAGACCTTCCAAACCAGAAAGGAGTGGCATGATAAATTCAGAGTGCTGAATGGGAAAAACCTGCAGCCAAGAATACTCTATACAGCAAGGCTATCATTCACAACAATAGAGAGATAGCTTCCCAGACAAACAATAACAAAAGGAGTTCATGACCACTAAAACAAGCCCTGCAAGAAGTATGAAAGGGGGCTCTGAGTGGAAAGAAAAGACAAAAAAAAAAAAAAAGGTATGATGGTAAGAAACACAAAAGCAGTCCAAGTGACTATTTATGTAAAAAAAAAAAAAAATTCAGTCAAGGAACGATATAAAAGTAGGTAGCATATGATACCATATACCCAAAAGGGGAAAGAAAGGAATAAAGAATGGGTTCAAACTTAAACAACTATGAACTTATATGGACTGCTATACAAAGATGTTATATACAAACCTAATGGTAACAACAAATCAACAACTACTAATAAACATGCAAAAAATAAAGACAAAGAAATCCAAATGTATGACTAAAGAAAACTAGGAACCCATGAAAGAAAGAAAAGGATCAGGGAAATTTTTCAGAAACAACCACAAGGCAATAAATATATTTCTATCAATACCTACTTTGAATATAAATGGGCTAAATGCTCCAGTCAAAAGACATGGGGCAACAGAATGGATTAAACAAACAAACAATGACCCATGTCTAAGTTGCCTACAAGACTCATTGTAGACCTAGACACACCTGCAGATTGAAAATTAGAGGATGAAGAAACATCTATCATGCAAATGGATGTCAAAAGAAAGCCAGAGTACTAATACTTGTATCAGACAAAATAGACTTTAAAACCAAGTCAGAAGGCACCTGGGTGGCTCATTAGGTTAGGCATCCAACTCTTGATTTCAGCTCAGGTCATGATCTCACAGTTTATGAGACCAGGCCCCATGTCAGGCTCTGTGCTGACAGTGCAGAGCCTGCTTGGGATTCTCTCTCACCCTCTCTCTCGGCCCCTCCCCCATTCATGCTGTCTCTGTCTCTCTCAAACAAAATAAATAAACTTAAAAAAAAAAACTTGGGAGGGCGTGTGGTAGCTCAGTCGGTTAAGCGTCCAACTTTGGCTCGGGTCATGATCTCACAGTTCGTGGGTTTGAGCCCCACACCGGGCTCTGTGCTGACAGCTCAGAGCCTGGAGCTTGTTTCAGATTCTGTGTCTCCCTCTCTCTCTGCCCCTCCTCCATTCATGCTCTGTCTCTCTCTGTCTCAAAAATACATAAACTATTTTTTTTAATTTTGGTTAAAAATAAGAATAATAAACATAAGTGAAGTTTAAAAACAAAGTCTATAAAAAGGCAAGGACAATATATAATAAGAAAGGTGACAATCCAACAAGATATTATAATTATGAATAGTTATGCAACCACCATGAGAGCACCCAAATACATAAAACAGTTAATAACATAAAGTAAATAATTGATTAAAAAATAATAATAGTAGTAGTAGGGAACACGTACATCAAATGGACAGATCATTTAAACAGAAGATCAACAAAGAAACAACAGCTTTGAATGAAACACTTGGCCAGATGGATTTAACAAATATATTCAGAACTTTCAATCCTAAAAACAAATACACATTCTTTTCAAGTACACGTGGAACATTTTCCAAAATACATTACATATTAGGCCACAAAACAGGCCTCATCAAACTTAAAAAGATCAAAGTGATATGATGCATCTTTTCTGATCACAAAGCTATGACTAGAAACCAACCACAAGAAAAGAATCTGGAAAGAGCAGAAATAAAAAGAGGTTACATAACATTCTACTTACCAATGAATGGGTCAACAAAGAAAAAATTAAAAAGTACACGGAAAAAAAATAAAATACATTAATTCAAAACTTTGAGGTGCAGCAAATGTGGTTCTAAGAAAGACATTTATAGCAATATGGTCTTACCTCAAGAAGGAAGAAAATCTCAAATAAATAACCTAACAATGCACCCAAAGAAGCTAGAAAAAAAAACAAAACCTAAAAGAAACAAAAAGGAAATAATAAAACTTAGAGCAGAAACAAATGCTGTAGAAACTTAAAAAATAATAAATCAATGAAACTAGGAGTTGGTTCTTTGGGGGAAAAAAATCAATAAAATTGATAGACCTCTAGCCAGATTTAACAAGAATAAAAAGGAAAGGACCCAAATAAATAAAATCACAAATGAGAGAGGAGAAATAACAATAGATGATATCACAGAAATACAATTATATGAGAACATTATGAAAAACAATGCACCAACAAATTGGACAACCTAAAAGAAATGGATAAATTCCTAGAAACAGAACTACCAAACAGAAACAGAAATACATAGAAAATTTGAACAGACTAATTACCAGCAAAAACACTGGATCAGAAATCAAAAAACTCCCAACACAACTGCCTGGGTGGCTCAATTAATGGAGTTTCTGATTCTTAATTTCAGCTCATGTCATGATCCAGGATCATGGAATCAAGCCCCATAATCAGGTTCTATACTTAGAGTGGAGTCTGCTTAAGATTCTCTCTCTCCCGCTGCCCTTCTCCCCTGCTCTCTCTCTCTCAAATTAAAAAATGAATTAAAAATTAAAAAAAAATTTAAAAGCTCCCAAAAATAGTTTAGGACCAAATGGCTTCACAGGCAAATTCTACCAAACCTTAAAGAAAAGTTAATACCTATACTTCTCAAACTATTCCAAAAGATACAAAAGGAAGGGAAACTTCCAAATTCATTCTATGAGGCCAGTGTTACTGACACCAAAAGCATACAAAAACACCACAAGAAAAGAACTTATAGGCCAATATCTCCGAAAAACACAGATGCAAAAATCCTCAACCAAATACTAGCAAACAGAATCCCACGATACATTAAAAATATCATTCACCATAATCAAGTGGAATTTACTCCTCAGATGTAAGGATGGTTCAATAGCAAAACAATCAACACGCTACATCCTGTTAGTAAGAGAATAAAAATTGTATGATGGGGCACCTGGGTGGCTCAGTCAGTTAAGCGTCCAGCTTCTGGCTTTGGCTCAGGTCATGATCTCACGGGTTCGTGGGTTCGAGCTCCGCATCAGACCATGTGCTGACAGCTAGCTCGGAGCCTGGAGCCTGCTTCGGACTCTGTGTCTCCCTCTCTCTCTGACCCTCCCCTGCTTGTGCTGTCTCTCTCAAAAATAAATAAAAGCATTAAAAAAAGTTGTATGATCATCTCAATAGACACAGAAAAAAGCACTTGACCAAGTACAACATCCATTCATGATAAAAACCCTTACCAAAGCAGGTTTAGAGGGAACATACATCAACATAATAAAGGCAATATATGACAAACCCACAATTAACACATCCTCTATGGGGAAAAATTGAGAGCCTTTCCCTTTAGGTCAGGAACAACACAGGATGTCCACTCTCACCCCTTCCATTCAATATAGTACTGGAAGTCCTAGCCACAGCAATCTGACAACAAAAAAAAATAAAATGCATCCAAATTGGTAGGGAAGAAATAAAACTCTCATTATTTGCAGATGACATGATATTGTATACAGAAAACCCTCAAGACTCCACCAAAAAACGGCTAGAACTGATACACTCATTCAGTGAAGTCACAGGATAAAAAATCAATCTACCGAAATCTGTTGCATTTCTGGAAAACAATAATAAAGCAGCAGAAAAAGAAATTAAGAAAACAATCTCATTTACAATTGCACCAAAAATAAGCTAAGTAGGAATAAACCTAACCAAAGAGGTAGAAGACCTGTATTCTCAAAACTATAAAACACTGATGAAAGAAACTGAAGATGACACAAAACGGGAAAGGCATTCCAAGCTCACAGACTGGAGGAACTAATATTGTTAAAATGTCTATACCCAAAGCAATCTACACATTCAGCACAATCCCCATTCAAAATACCATAAGCATTTTTCACAGAACTGGAACAAATAAACCTAAAATTAATATGGAACACAAAATAACCCAAAGAGAGCAATTCTGAAAACAAAAAGCAAGCTGAAGGCATCCCAATTCTGGACATCAGGTTATATTACAAAGCTATAGAAATCAAAACAGTATGATACTAGCAAAAAATAGAAAGGTAGATCAATGAAACAGAATAGAAAGTTCAGAAATAAGTCAATAATTATATGGTCAAGTAATTTTTGACAAAGCAGTAAAGAATATCCAATGGGAAAAAGTCTCTTCAACAAATTATGTTGAGAAAACTGAACAGCTACATGCAAAAAAATAAAACTGAACCACTTTCACCATACACAAAAATAAATTCAAAATGGATTAAAGCCCTAAATGTAAGACCTGAAACTATAAAAATCATAGAAGAGAATATAAGCAGTAATCTGACATCAGCCACAGAGATATTTTTCTAGATAGGTTCCTTGACGCAAGGGGAAACAAAATAAAAAGCCTCTGCATAGCAAAGGAAACAACTAATAAAACTAAAGGCAATCGATGGAAGGGGGGAATATATTTGCAAAAGACATATCTGATAAAGGGTTAGTATCCAAAATACATGAGAAAATGATACAACTGAATACCAAAAAAAACAAATAATCAAATTTAAAAATGGGCAGAAATCATGAACAAATATTTCTCCAGAGAAGACATTCAGATGGCCAACAGACACATGAAAAGATCCTCAACATCACTCAATTCAGGGAAATGCAAATCAAAACTACAATGAGATATCACTTCATACCTGTAATAATGGCTAAAATTAACAACACAGGAAACAACAGATGTTGGCAAGGATACTGAGAAAGGGGAACCCTCTTGCACTGATGGTAGGAATGCAAACGGGTACAGTCACTCTGGAAAACAGCATGGAGGTTCCTCAGCAAGTTAAAAATAGAGAGGCACCTGGGTGGCTCAGTCTCTGAGTGTCAGACTTCAGGTCAGGTCATGATCTCATACCTTGTGAGTTTGAGCCCCACATGGGGTTCTTTGCTGACAGCTCAGAGCCTGGAGCCTGCTTTGGATTCTGAGTCTCTCTCTCTCTCTCTGCCCCTCTCCCATGCACATTCACTCTCTCTTTCAAAATAAACATTAAAAAAATTTTTAAGTAAAAATAGAACTACCCTATAATCCAGCAATGGCACGATTTAACAATGTTTATAGCACCATTACTTACAATAGCCAAATTATGGAAGCAGCCCAAGTGTCCATCAATTGATGAATGGATAAAGCAGATGTGGTATATATGTACAACAGAATATTATTCAGCCATAAAAAAAAATAAAATCCTGCCATTTGCAATGACATGGATGGAGCTACAGAGTACAATGCCAAGAGCAGTCAGTCAGTCAGAAAAAAAAACAAATACCCTATCATTTCACTCATTTGTGGGATTTAAGAAACAAAACAAATGAGCAAAGGGGAAAAAAGTGAGACACAAGCCAAGAAACAGACTCTTAATTCTAGAGAACACACTAATACTGGTCATCAGAAGGGAAGTAAGCAGGGGGGGAAATGTGAAATAGGTGATGGAGAGTAAGGAGTGCATGTGTCATGATGAGCAGAGGGTGATTAACATAAAAACTTAAAAGAAAAAAGAAGGAAAAGAATAAAACTATCTTTAAAAGAAGACTGAATCATTGTAAAAGCATGGATTTCAAGTCAGACCACAGAAGCATTTATAAACTTTGACAAGTACCAAAGATGTTCTTTGAACATTTTTCTTATATGAAAAATAAGGAAGCTCTGGTTTAATGAAATAGACAATCTCAAAAATGTATATATAGAAAATTTAACCCAGAAATTCACTTATGACTTGCATTTATTCAAAATCTCCTAGGAAAGTAATAGGTTAAGCATGCTGAGATGAATGTTCAAAAATATTCTCTACAGTACTGTGTATACAAGCAAAAAACCTAACTGCCTAACAGCATAGGACTTATTGGTAAAATTATTATGCTACAACCATCCCTTGAAACACCATACAAATATTAAAAGAACATTAAAAGAATGAGCAGTCACATTTATTTAGATAAAGACATTCATGATAGGCTGTTATGAAAAATGCAGATTACAAAATGGGAGGGCTAGAAATCTCTCATCTGTATTAAAAAAAATTAATGACACAATTAAGAGAAAACACCCTTGAGTAATACACTAGAAAATGTTAAACCCTTACTTGTACAAGCTGAAAATAAAGGTTTTTCATATATTGAGTAAAATAATTAAAAGTAGTAAATCTACACAAAACACATAGATAATAGTTGATTATATAAACATATCTGCATATCTGATCTCAGCGCTCTAAGCCCACACCTCAAGTTTTGACCTCTGAAAATTAACACTCCTTCAAAATTGTAATTTAGACTTTTAGGATTTGAAAGGCGTTGAGGGACACCTGTGTCATCCCAACACAACCAGTACTATCCAATACTGCTAAACAATTCATGTTTACGAGGCACCTGGGTGGTTCAAACGGTTAAGCATCTGACTTCGGCTCAGGTCATGATTTCACCGTTGGTGGGTTTGAGCCCCACATCAGGCTCTATGCTGACAGCTCAGAGCCTGGAGGCTGCTTTGGATTCTGGGTCTCCCTCTTTCTCTAGCCCTCCCCCCCACACACTCTGTCTCTCTCTGTCTCTCAAAAATAAAGAAACATTATAAAAATGTTTTTTAAACAAATCATGTTTGGTTTGCTTCGCAATTGTTAATAAATTACAATTCTGTAGTGATATACCAGGACTTGATTTTTTTTAGTTATGAGTTGACTCCCACCATTCCAAACATTAAACTACCTCTATAATAAACTGTCTGAAGTTCCTTAAAAACAAATTTTGTAACCACAAAAGAATGTCACTTCTTTAATAGCTTTAGAAACAAGTGATTAATAGTGAGAGCCCCAGGAAGTGAGGGGAAAACATCAAATAGAATTATTCTGACATTTAGACATGTCTGACTTTTCTCTCCTACCAAGCATCTCAATCAAAATACTACAGGGGAGAGGAACCTTAATACACAGTAAGGGAAGAGAACAACTTTAAGAACCATTTAAGTTATCTAAGAATTCATAATTTAGTAATACTAACTAAATATGAACTTCATATTAAAGATAAGACATTCATATTTTGTGCACTGCTTTTAAAATTATAAATGGGCTATGGTATGCTGAATCATCTATAAGGAATGTTAAAGACATTGAAGAATTAATAAAATTTGATTACTGGCCAGAAAAAGAAAAAAACTCTTGAAATAATTCAGAGGAAAACAAATATTGTATGATCTCACTTTTATGTGGCATCTCAAAGAAAATGGAATTCACAGAAACAGAGTAGATTGGTGGTTATTAGGAGCAAGGGAGAATGAAGGTGGTCAAAAAATAAAAATTTCCAGGTATAAAATGAATAAATGGGGATTTAATGTACAGCAAGGCAACTACAGTTAACAAAACTACATTGTATACTTCAAAATTGCTAAAAAAGTAAATCTTAAGTTTTTATCACACACAAAAAAGTAACTATGTGAGGTGACAGATATGTTAACTAACCTTAGTGTGTTAATCATGTCACAATATATCAAATCATCGGGTTATATACCTTAAATTCACATGCTATATGCCAATTAATTATTTCTCAAAAAAGCTGGAAAAAAGGAAAAAGAAGCACTTACCACTAAGTCCCAATTGTTTTGTTCAAGCAAGGTAATAGCTTCATCAATGTTTTCAATGCCTGTACATGCCTGGAAACAAAGTAAGAATTTTAGATATGAATTTGGAAATGGGGAGGTCAGTTAATCTTATAAAGGTAAAAAGCATAATGAGTAATTTAAATTTGAAAAGGTGTATGAATAAAGCCAAGACACTAAATGCCTGACACTTCTCAGCATTTTACAAATATGGTTTGAAAATTAATTACCAAGTAAATTTACACTGCACTGAAATAAAAGACAATAAAATAAAGCAATAACAGAAATTATGTTTAAATCTTGAGCTTTAGAGCCCAGAATGATCTCTAGGTCTTTAATTGCCCAGAGCTTTTATTAAAAAGTTTCTGATGACAACCATGTAAAAAGAACTTCAACCCATACCTTATACAAAATGTAACTCAAAATACATAACAGATTTAAAGTAAAACCTAAAACTAGATCTGTGCTCTTTGATATCGTGGCCATTAGACATACATGCACAGGGAGCCCCTGCAATGTGCCTCAACTGAGTTAAGATACACTGTGTGAAATACACATGAGGGTAGGAGAGTTAATAAAAAATTAAAACGTAAATTCTTTATTTTTCAGAGGTGTCTGGGTGGCTCAGTTGGTTAAGCATCCAACTTCAGCTCAGGTTGTGATTTCATGGGTCATGAGTTCAAGGCCTCCATCAGGCTCTGCACTAACAGGGCAGATTAGGATTCTCTCTTTCTCCCTCCCTCTCTATCCCTCCCCAACTTCACACACAAGCACTTGCTCACTCTCTCTCTCAAAAATAAATAAAGAAGCTTTTTAAAAGTATTAAAAGAATTAATAATAATTTTTCAGAGCACCTGGCTGGCTCAGTTGATAAAGCATGCAATTCTTCATCTTGGGGTTGTAAATTCAAACTCCACATTGGGTGAAGAGATTAGTTAAAAATCAAAATTTTTAAAATAATAATTTTTCTATTAAATGTGTGTTGAGATGACCATTTTGAACATACTGGCTTAATTAAAACATAGGTTTGTTTGTTTTTTTAGTTTATTTATATAGGACAGAGAGAGCTAGAACAAGCATGGAGCAGAGAGAGAGGAAGACAGAGAATCCCAAAAGCAGGCCCACAATGTCAGCACAGAGTCCAATGTGGGGCTTGAACTCACGAACCGTAAGATCATGACTTGAGCCAAAATCAAGAGTCAGACACTTAACCAACTGAGCCACCCAGGTGCCCCATTTTACTTTTTTAACATGGATACTAAAACCTTTTTAATTACATGTATGAATTTCATTCTAATTTTAGTGCTGAAAACATAGGAAAAAAACAAATCTTCATGAGCTTTAGATACAACAGCTAAAGTAAAACCCACAAAAACTGATAAAATGGATTTCATTAAAATTAAGAACGACTGCACTTTGAAAGACACTGTTAAGAGTATGAAAAGCCAGGCCAAACACTGGGAGAAAATATCTGCAAAACACACCTAGTAAAGGAATGATAACCAAAATATAAGAATTCTCAAAAGTCAATTAAAATAAATAATAAAGGGACACCTGGGTGGCTCAGCTGGCTGTGCATCCTACTCTTGATTTTGGCTCAGGTCATGATCTTAGGGTTTGGGGGTTCAAGCCCCACACACTGGGCTCTGTACTGACAATGCAGAGCCAACTTGGGATTCTCTCTCCTTCTCTGTCTGCCCCTCCACTGCTCATGATCTGTCTCTCTCTCAAAATAAATAGATAAACATAATAAATAAATAGATGGATGGATGGACAGATGGCAAAAGAGTTCAAAAGAAACTTCCCCAAAGAAGATATACGAATACATATGGAAAAAATGCTCAACAGCATTAGTTAATAGGAATATGTAAAACAAACAGAGATGCCACTTCAATACATTAGAACAGCTAAAATCCAAAACACTAACATCAAATGAGGATGAGGATGCAGAAGAACCAGAACTCTCATACACTAATATATGTATTATATAAGAATCTCAAAATTATATGGCCACTTCGCAAAGTTAGTTAGCAATTTCTTAGAAAGTTATGATACAGTAATCCCACTTCTTAGGTATTTATCTAAAAGAAATTAAAACTTATGTTCCCATGAAAATTATATGTGAATGCTTTTAACAGCTTTATTCATCATCACTAAAAACAGAAGACATACCAAATGTCCTTCAACTGTACATTTATACAATAGAAAATTATTCAGCAACAAAAATGAACAAATTACAGATGATTCAAAACAATGGGGATAAATCTTCAAACACTTTATGCTCAGCAAAAGCTTACATACTGTATAATTCCATTTACATGACATTTTAGAAAAGGCAGTTATAAGAACAGAAAACATACTAATTATTAGCAGAGGCTTAGGGGAGGAAGAAGGGTTGATTAAAAGTACCAAGAGGAAAATTTGCAGGGAACACATGGGTGACTCGACTGCTTAAGCATTCGACTTTGGCTCAGGTCATGATCTCACGGTTCATGGGTTCTAACCCCACGTCGGGCTCTGTGCTGACAGCTCAGAGCCTGGAGCCTGCTTCAGATTCTGTGTCTCCTTCTCTCTGCCCTTGCCCAACTCATGCTCTGTCTGTCTGTCTCTCTCTCTCTCCCTTTCACAACTAAATAAACATTAAAAATATTTTGGGGAGGTGCCTGCGTGACTTAGTCAGTTAAGCATCCAAAACTTCAGCTCAGGTCATGATCTTGTGATCTGTGAGTTTGAGCCCCACGTCAGGCCCTGCGCTGACAACTCAGAGGCTGGAGCCTGCTTCTGATTCTGTGCCTCCCACTCTCTCTGTCCCTCCCCAACTCATGCTCTAAGTCTCAAAAATGAATAAATGTTAAAAAAATTTTTTAATAAAATAAAAAATAAAACTTTTTTTAAAAGAGGGAAATTTGAAGTGAAGGAACAATTTGATTCCTGGATACCATAAAAGTGCAAGAAAGGAAACAAGTAAAAAATACAATCTTCATTTTAAGATGAATAAAAAACCAAGGATAGTCCAAAGGCTCCAAAATATGATAAAAGCAATTAAGATAGGGCAGAAGCTGCACAGGAAAAAGTGGTGGGAAAACCTGTAAGAGGTGCCTTGTGAGCCCAACAGCAACAAATATTCAAAAGCACAAGCAAAATACACCTCCTCAATGACATCATCTTTTTTTCCCTCAGAATAACATGTAGGAGGTAGATCCAAGAGCCAATCCCTCCATAGAAATACCAAAAAATGAACAAAAACTCTCAGAATCAAATATCTCAGAATTCTGGAAATTGGTCAAAGGTTTGTACAAACCAAACAAATGCTGAAACATGAAAAAGGTGACTTCAAAACAATGTGAAAGCTTTGCAATGTTTTTATTTCTCTTTCTCCACTCCTGGTTCTGTGGCAGTCTTGAATATACTAACCCACATTTCTGTAGCTGAACCCTGGTCCCTGATTCTACAGGGAACAGAGCAGACGCTGTTCTCAAAGAATTTTTACTTGTCTGCTGTGACCTCTGCAGGGCTACCTGTAGGACTGACTCAAGGCTCTCTCCTTTGTTTTATCAACTCAAAAATCTCCTAATACAGAAAGAGCAGCTATACAGAGGACACTCTTCAGAAAAAAATTAAGGAAAATGAAAAAGTCACTGCCACTTGGGACAAAATATTCCAACTGAGGCAAATAACAGGCATGCCAAAAACCTGGAAGAAAAAGATGGCAAGACAGATTCTTTGGGAAATTAGGGCACTAAAAAATATTGGGAGTTTAGAAAGCCACGCACGTGTCCAAGGCAAGACATCTATTCAGAAAAAACCTGAAAAACTACCGATTCTCTAGGCTTGGCACAAACAGGAAGTAAAGAGAGACTTGTAAACAAACAAACAGCCTGGTTAAGTGTTAGAGTGTTCCAACACAGAGATAGACCACAAAAACTAAGGAAGGATTTTCTTTCTTTTTTTTCTCTTATCTTTTTATTTTTTTTTACTCCACATATTCAAGAAAATCTCTCTCATACCATTAGCAGACCACAGCTAAAGAAAAGATTTCAGAGACTGTTATGTACCAAATATTTGTACCCCACTCCCACTGCCCACCCAAAATTGAGATGTTGAAGTCCTAAGTCCCACTGTGATGGCACTCAGTGATGGGGGGAGATTTGGGAAATTATCAGGTTTAGATGAGGTCATGAAGGTGGGGCCCTCATAATGGAATTAATTCCTCTTAAAAGAACAGACACCTGAGAGTATTTTGTATGTGTGTGTGTGTCCCTGCCACATCAGAACCAAGAGAGAAAGTGGCCATCTGCAAGTCAGGAAGAGTTCTCACCAGAAACTAACCATGCTGGCACCACTGATCTCAGACTTTCAGCCTTCAGAACTGTGAGAAAATATATCTGTTCTATGGTATTTGTCATGGTAGCCCAAACAGATTAAGACAGAGACAACTCGGGGCGCCTGGGTGGCTCAGTCAGTTAAGCGTCCGGCTTCGGCTCAGGTCATGATCTCACGGTTTGTGGGTTCGAGCCCCATGTCGGGCTCTGTGCTGACAGCTAGCTCAGAGCCTGGAGCCTGCTTCAGATTCTGTGTCTCCCTTTCTCTCTGCCCCTCCCCCACTTATGCTCTGTGTATGTCTTTCTCTCTCTGTTTTAAAAATGAGTAAACACTTAAAAAATTTTAATATAAATAAGTAATTACATAGGTAAACACAAAAGCCAGTATTATTATATTTTTTGGTTTGTAACTTTTTTCTGTATTATTTAACAAATGCATAACAATTTTATAAATTTACATTAATGAACACAAAATGTATAAGTCGACATTAATGTGCACAGAAGACGTAAAGTATAATAACAACATGAAGAGGGAGAGATGGAGCTGTATAGAAGTAGAGTTTTGGTATGCTATTGAAGTTAAGCTGCTAGTAATTCAAAATATATTATTATATTATTATAATATGGAGAGGCTATTTATAATCCCTAGAGTAACCACTCAGAAAATAACTAAAAAATATACAGAAAAAGAGATAAGAAAGGAAACAAAACAGTACAGTACCAAAAAGTCAACTAACCACAAAAGGAGATAATAATGGAATTGAGTAAATTGAGGAAAAATGAATGACACAGAAAACAAAGCAAACTAGCCAAACTAATTGCATCCTTATCAGTAATTATTTTAGGTATAAATGGATTAAACTCTCTAATCAGAAGTCAGAGATTAGCAGAATGGATAAAAAGCCATGATCCAACTATGCGCTGTCTATAAAAGACTCACTTCAAAATCCAAAGACATAAAAAGGTGAAAAGTGAGAGGACAGAAAAATATGTGTGCAATTAGTAACCAAAAAAAAAGGCTGGTTCGCTATACTAATATCAGATAAAGCAGACTTTAAGTCAAAAATTTTTATAAGAGAATAAAAATGACTTGATAAAGGAACACATCAAGATATAAAAATAATATATTCATACCTAATAACAAAGCCTCCAAAATATTGAAGAAAAAATGGACAGAATTGAAAGGAGAAATAAACAGTTCTACAGTAATAGTTGGAATATCAATACCACACTTTCAATAAAGGATAGACTTAAACAGAACATCAATAAGGAAATAGAGGACTTGAAATATAGTTATTAAGTGACTAGATATATAACATTTATAGAACACTCTACCCAAAAACAACACAATATGTATTATCTTAAGTGCAGATGAAACATTCTCTAAGAAAGAACATATAAGAACAAGTTTCAATGAATTTTGGAAGACAGAAATCAGACAAAATATCTTTTATGACTAAAAGGGAACATACACCTGTAAATATCGTCTTAAAAAGAAGATTAAAACAAATAATTTAACTTAACACCTTAAGGGACAAAAAAGAACTAAACCCAAAGCCAGTAAAAGGAAGAAAATAACAAAAATATGAGACTCATAAAATAGCAGAGAAAACAATAAGGAAAATCAACAAAATCAAAGAGAAATTCTTCAAAACGATTAACAAAATTGACAAACCTTTAGTTAGACTGGCTAAGAAAAAAAGAGAGAAGACTCAAAATACTAAAACCAGAAGTGAAAGCAGGGATGTTACTACTGACCTTACTAAAGTAAAAGTATGAAAATAATACTATGAATAATTATATGTCACCAAATTAGATAACCTACATGAAATGCAAGAAATTCCTAGAAACATACTATCTACCAAAACTGACTCAAGAAAAAACAGAGAATCCAAAGTGACTTATAACAAATAAAGAGATTGTATTAGTAATCAAAAGTTTCCTAGTAAAGAAAAGCCAAGGACCTGATGGCTTCACTGCTAGATTCTACCAATTATATAAAAAAGAATTAACACTAATCCTATAAATCATCCTCAAAAAACCAAAGAGGGAACACTTTGTAAGTCATTCTGTGAGTCAGAAGCATCCTAATAACGAAGTCAGACAAAGAGCACTAAAAAAGAAAAACACAGACCAATATCCATTGTGGATATAAATGAAAAAATTCTCAGCAAAATAATAGCAAACCAGAACCAACTACATATTAAAAGAGGATTTCTCCCAGGATTGCAAAAGTGATTCAACACAAAGGAATCATTATACCACATATATAGACTGAAGTAAAAGCAAAACAAAACAAAAATATCAGTTCAAATGATGCAGGAAAAGTATCTGAAAAATCCATAAATATATGGATTTATTTTATCATAATAAAAACACATAAACTATGAATCAAGGAGCACTTTCAAAAAATAAATAAACATTAAAAAAAATTTTTAAAGAGAGACAGTGTGAGACACAGACTCTGAAGCAGGCTCCAGGCTCTGAGCTATTAGCACAGAGTCTGACATAGGACTCGAACCCACAAGCCATGACCTGAGCTGAAGTGAAACGTTTAATCGACTGAGCTACCCAAGTACCCTTAGAGGGGAACTTCTTTAACATAAAATATATTTATACAGAACCCATAACTAACAGCATACTCAATGATGCAAGACTAAAAACCTTTACCCTAAGATTAAGAACAGGATAAGAAAGCTCACTTTTGCCACTTCTATGCAACATTGTATCTGAAATTCTTGCCAGATTAGGCAAGAAAAATAATAAAACATATCAAAACTGGAATAGAAGAAATAAAACTATCCCTATTCCCAGATAATATGATCTTAAACACAGAAAATCCTCAGGACTTCAGATACACACACACACACACACACACACACACACACACACAGCAAAGTTGTAGGATAAAAGATCAACACACAAAAGTTAGTTGTATTTCTATACACTAGCAATGAATAATAATTCCATTTATGATATGGTCTAAATGAATAAAATACATAGAAATAAATTTAACTAAGTAAGTAAAAGACTGGCACACTGAAAACTGCTCAAAGAAATTTTAAAATACCTAAATCAGTGAAAAGACAACCAATGTTCATGACTTGGAAGATTCACTATCATTAAGAGGATGATACTATCCAAAGAAATGTACAGATTTGATGCAATCAAATAAAAATTCCAAAATGTAATTCTGTAAAATGGAAAAGTTGATTTTCAAATTCAAAAAGACCCATAAGAGTGAAAACAATCTTGGGGGGTGAGGGAGATCAAAGTCAAAAGACTCACAATTCCTGATTTCAAAGCTTCCTACAAAGCTACAGTATCCAGTGTGATACTGATATGAGATAAACACACAGAACAAAATCATGGAACTCAGAGTCCAGAAATAAACCTATACATCTATAGCCAATTGACTTTTTTTTTAATGTTTATTTTTGAAAGAGAGAAAACAAGGCCACAAGCAGGGAAGGGGCAGAAAGAGAGAGACAGAATCTGAAGCAGGCTCCAGGTGCTGAGCTGTCAGCACAGAGCCCAACGCGGGGCTTGAACTCCTGAACATGAGATCATGACCTGAACTGAAGTTGGACGCTTAACTGACTGAGCTACCCAGGTGCCCCTATAGCCAAATTGATTTTTGAAAAGAGTACCAAAACAATTCAATAGGGAAACAATAGTCTACTCATCTAACAGTATTGAGACAGGGCGCCTGGGTGGCTCAGTTGGTTGAGCATCCAACTCTTGATTTTGGCTCAGATAGTGATCCCAGGGTTGTGGGATCAAGCTCTACATTGGGCTCTGCACTGAACGTTGAGCCTGCTTAAGATTTTCTCTCTCTCTCTCTCTCTCTCTCTCTCTGCTCCTCTCCCCTGCTCATACTCTCTAAAATTAAAATTATATATGTTTCTTATAAAAAAATAAAAACCAATGCTGAGACAACTGCATATCCACATGGAAAATAATAAAGTTTGGACCCTCTGCCTCAATCCATATTTTCAACAATAAACGCAAATGGATTATTTAACTCAAATAAAAGAGTTAAAATCATAAAAGTCTTAGAAAAATATAAGGGTAAATCTTCATGACCTTGCGTTTGGTAATGGGTTCTTAGATGTGACATCAAAAACGTAAGCAACAAAAGAAAATGCATATACTGCATTTCATCAAAATTAAAACTGTGTGCATCAAAGAGCATTGCTGAGAAAAATGAAACAGCAACCTATATATTGGAAGAGAATTTGCAAATCAAAGATCTAATAAGCGTCTAGTTATCCAGATTATATAACAAACACTTAACAACTGAAGAACAAGAACATGATTTAATTTCAAAATGGGCTAAGAACTTGAACAGTTATTTCTCCAAAGATACCTAAATAACCAACAAGCACACGAAAAAAGATGCTCAATATCACCAATTATTAGGGATATGCAAATCAAAAGCACAATGAGTACCAGTTCACACCTTCCAGCATGGTTGTAATTAAAAGTACATAAATATAATTTTAAAAACAGAAAATGAAATCGAGAAACTGGACCCCTCATACTTTGCTAATGAGAAGGTAAAACGGTTCAGCTGCTATGGAGAAGAGTTTGGTAGCTCCTCAAAAAGTTAAACATAGTTATCACATGATCTAGCAATTCTACTCCTAGATGTATATCCAAGAAAATTAAAAACATCTATCCAAACAATAATATGTACAAAAATGCTCACAGCAGTATTTTTTCATAACAGTCAAAATACAGAGACAACCCAACTGTCCATCAATAAGTAGATAAATATATATATAATACATGTACACATACACACAAGGAATGAAGAACTGATATATGCTACAACGTGGACAACCTCAAAAACATACTAAGTGAAAAAACCCAGACACGGAAGGTCACATATAATATGATTCTACATATACAAAACCCCCAGAAGATGTAAATCCGTAGAAACACTAAGCAAATTGGTGGTTCCCCAGAAGGGAAGAAAGAATGAGGAGTGACTGTGTAATAGACACAAGGTATTCCTTTCAGCGATGAAAATGTTTTGAATAAAGGTATTGGTTCTACAACACTAAACGTACTAATTACTACTGAATTGTACATTTTAAGTTGGTTGATTTTGTTATACAAATTTCAATTTTTGAAAAATGTATTTCCTCGTGGTAAGGGGTTCACTAGTAGTACAAACTAATATCCCTTGTCTTCTAAAATCAGTATTCTCTCTATGAAAGCTGGGGTAGAATTCAATAGGTGTGCAGAAAAAGGTATAAGCAAGAAATGGGAAATAAAGAGACCAGTAGAGGTAGAGATTAAAAATTACAAACCAAAAAAATTACTGTACTTTCTAATGGTTAATGACTGATTCTGAATGAGGGACCATACACACAACAGCCTAGAACTATAAAAAGAATCATACAGGGTAGCTGGCTGGCTCAATTCCCAAGTTGTTCTTCAATTTTAAGCATCTGCTCACTGTAACTGTGGCTTCTCCGTGGCATATAATTTCTGACATTAAGCTCATCTTCAGCAAGATTTTCACACTTTGGGTTCAGCTGTGTCCTTATAAAAGCATTTCTTAGATTAACCTTGGGTGAAACTTCAGTCATTTCGTTACTTCTGGACCAGTTCTTATTTGTCTAATTCTGATTACTTATTAATCTTTTGATACAATCTTGTAATTCAGTTTTTTTGAGGATGATGCCTTTTCTATTTTCCTATGTGAATGATCACTTTGTTTACCATGGCCTGAATCAATGGGTATTATTTGACGAGACACTATTTTGGAGATAGGCACCAGGCTTTTACAGCTCTTTGCTTATATAGGCCTAACGTCTTATCCTTCATCTCCGGACACAAGATCGATGTTCAGAAACATTATATCTATATGCAGATTAAAAGGGCATTTTTGCCTTCAAGAACTACCCATTGCAATAGCAGTGATTTCCATTTGAGTTCTAGCATTTGAGAACTCTCATTTCTTGCTTTCTAGAATGAAGACCTTTAATTTTTTCTTGTTACAGTTTTATTTTTGTTGGCTGATTATATTTTGGATTAACAGAGGGTCTTTAGCTCACTCTTCCATACTATCTGAAAGTCTATCACTCACTATTTTTCTTTTCTTTTTATAATAAAATTTCTGACAGGAAAGGAGGAGCCAAGATGGCAGAGAGGAAAGGAGCTCTGTGAACTTCGTATGCCCCATCGATCGAACTGAGAAGGACATTACTCTCATCTGCAAGAGCGGAAGGAGAAAATACGGACTCCAGAAGGAAGAGAACCTGAAGGATACCTGAGTGAGTGAGTGCGAACTGGGGAGATTGGAATACAGAACAGCCCGAGACGGACAGAGGAGGTGGGAGCCCCAGCCCAACGCAGGGCAAGCGCGCAGAGCCCAAGAGACAAAGGGAAGAGACAAGAGACTGAACATGCTCATAGTACTGTCTCTGGGGAAGAGGTAAAGAATGCTTAACCGCGCTTGAAGAGAGAAGCTCACTCCATAGATAACTGCTGGGTAGCCTAAATCCCAAACCCAGGTGGTGCAAGGGAAGGAACAGCTTCCAGCCCAGCGCCATCTTGGCAAGGAGTCGGCGACCTCTGCAGCGGCGGTGTCAGGGGTGCTGACTTCGATCTCGGTTTTGGGAGTGGGAGCGTGCACCTCATTTCCACGGCGCATCTCGCCCCCAGCATTGGCCGCGCAAACCCTGAATCCCCGGTGCCAACAGGGATAGCCCCCACCTCCGCGCGATCCCGGCAGGGAGTTGGTGGCAGTGGAGACCTGGGTGCACTCGCAGGCTGCAGGAGCTCCCAGCTCATTTCCAGCAGCTCCCAGCGCCTCCAGCAACAGCTGCACACTCATTCCTCCTCTAATGCTAACACAATCCCCACTGGGGGTTGGGTCTGTGACAGTGCGCACTTCACGTCCTGCTGTGCATCTCGCCTCAGGCAGGGGCAGCCGAAATCCCAGCCTGAGCCCCGACAAACCGATTGCTCCCCCTAAGAAGCCAGCCACCAAAGCAAATACATCTCATCTGTGGTAGCATAAAAGTGCATGGACTGGAACTTTGAACCGAGGCAGGCCTAGAAAATACAACTCAGCTCAACCCCAGCACAAGGAGATTGGACTCAACAGAGTGGCCTACAGTTCCTAGTTCAGCTGACCTTAGCTTGCCGCCTATCTAATCTCTGCAGACACCAAGGCTGAGCCTCTGAGAGTAGTCTCCTAGACCTACCACACCAAACCACACCTATCCACAAGGAGGAGCTGCTGGGGGTTTTTATGTCTTTTTTGGTTTTTTTATAATATTTTTTCTTTCTTTTTCTTCATTTTTTTTCTTTTCTTCTTTTTTCTGTATGTATTTTTTTATTATTATTACTTTCTTTTACTTAAGTTTTTTAAAACTTTTACTCCTTATTTTCCTTTCTCCTTTCTCCCTTTTATTTACCTTCTTGCAATCCAGATATATTCTCCTATATCTCATCCCTACCTCTCCCCTCAACTGCTCATACACTTTTAGACTGTCCACTGTCCTTTGTTGTCTCGGACCCCCATTATTTTTATTTTTTTTCTTTTTCTTTTCCTCTTCTCTTCTTTTCATCTCTTTACTCTCCAGTCTCCTGATTTTCATTCCACCTTTTAATGTGTTTGTTTGTTTGATTTGTCTGTGTGTTTGTGTGTTACTGTTCCCTCCGTGTTTATCTGTCTGTTTTCATTCTTAGGGTTACACCAAGAAACAAGCCAAAGTGTGCATGACAGCGAGTCCCAAATAATGCTGAGTAGAAAAATAAAATATTCAAAGGCACAACAAGAGAAACTGAGAGACACCATTAAAAGAACATTTCCTGAAACGACAGGCCCTGGACAGTCAATAAGCCTCCTTTAACAGAGAAATACTAACAAGTGCACAGTGAACAACAAGCTTTCTAAAGGTGACAAGAGACAGAACACTAGCAAAAATGACAAAATAAAGGAATTCTCCCCTGAAGAACCTCCAGGAGGAAGTCACAGCCACAGAACTGCTCAAGGCAGATCAAGACAACATACCGGATCATGAATTTAAAAAACTTGTTATAAAATTAATCGCTGGGGTTCAGAAAAGCATCAAAGAATCAACTGAGACAATGATTAGGCACTGTGATGAGTTAAAAAAGGCTATAGATGAGGTGAATAACAAACTGGAGGCAGACACCTCGAGGACTGACAAGGCAGAGAGAAGAATAGGTGAATTAGAAGATATAGTTATAGCAAAAGAGGAAGCTGAAAAAAAAGAGAGAGAAATTAATCCAGAATAAAGAAAGGAGAAATCGAGACCTGAGTGATACAATCAATCAGAACAACATCCGTATCATAGGAATTCCTGAAGAGGAAGACAGAGAGAAAGATCCTGAAGGTATATTAGGCCAAATTATAACTGAGAATTTCCCAAATCTGGGAAAAGAAATAGACATTCAAATTCAAGAGGCACAAAGAACCCCCTTAAGACGTAACTTCAATCGGTCTATGGCACAACATATCATAGTGAAACTGGCAAAATATAAAGATAAAGAGAGGATTCTGAAAGTGGCTATGGAGAAAAGGGCCCTCACATACAAAGGGAAACCTATCAGAGTGGTTACAGACCAATCAACTGAAACTTGGCAGGCCAGGAAGGAATGGCAGGAAATCTTCAATGTGATGAACAGAAAAAACATGCAGCCAAGAATCCTTTATCCAGCAAACCGTCATTCAAAATAGAAGGAGAGATAAAGTGTTTCCAAATAAACAAAAATTGAAAGAATTCATGACCACCAAACCAGCCCTACAGGAAATCCTAAGAGGGACTCTATGAGGGAAATGTTGCAAGAAATACAAGGTGCCAGAGACACCACTATAAACATGAATTCTAGAGAGAACACAATGACTCTAAACCCACATTTCTCAATAATAACACTGAATGTAAATGGACTAAATGCGCCAACCAAACGACACAGGGTAGCAGAATGGATAAAAAAAACAAAACCCATCTATTTGTTGTCTACAAGACACTCACTTTCCAGCGGAAGACACCTGCAGGTTGAAAGTAAAGGGATGGAGAAATATCTATCATGTGACTGGAAACCAAAAGAAAGCTGGAGTAGCCATACTTATATCAGAAACTGGACTTTAAATTAAAGGCAGTAACAAAAGATGTAGAAGGACATTACATACTAATTACAGGATCTCTCCATCAGGAAGAACTAACAATTATAAATATCTCTGCGCCAAATTTGGGAGAGCCCAAATACATAAACCGATTAATCAAAGAAAGAAACAATCTTATTGACAAAAAAGTGCTAATTGCAGGGGACTTTAATACTCCACTGACAGCAATGGATAGATCAACCAGACAGAAAATCACTAAAGAAACAATGGACCTGAACGACACATTGGAACAGATGGAACTCATAGATATATTTAGAACTCTGCATCCTGAAGATAGGAAATTCACCTTCTTTTCGAGTGCACATGGCACATTCCCCAAGATTCATCACATACTGGGTCATAAAACAGCCCTCCATAAGTATAAACGAATAGAGAGCATACCCTGCACACTTTCAGATCACAATGCTATAAAACTTGAAATTAACCACAGGAAAAAGTCTGGAAAACCTCCAAAAATGTGGAGGTTAAAAATCACCCTACTAAAGAATGATTGCATCAATCAGGCAATTAGAGAAGAAATTTAAAAATATATGGAAACCAACGAAAACGAAAATACAACAATCCAAAATCTCTGGAATGCAGCAAAGGCAGT
This sequence comes from Suricata suricatta, assembly GCF_006229205.1. Taxonomy (NCBI): domain Eukaryota; kingdom Metazoa; phylum Chordata; class Mammalia; order Carnivora; family Herpestidae; genus Suricata; species Suricata suricatta. The sequence goes on along the minus strand of NC_043707.1, from coordinate 102,272,127 downwards.
CCTAAGAGGAAAGTATATTGCAATCCAGGCCAATCTCAACAAACTAGAAAAAGCGCAAACTGAAACTTCAACAGAGCACCTACTGGAACTAGAAGGGAAGCAGCAAGAGCACCCCAAACCCAGCAGAAGAAAAGAAATAATAAAAATCAGGGCAGAAATA
>NC_043707.1:102245240-102271867 GCF_006229205.1 Suricata suricatta | reverse complement strand
CTATCCATAGAACTCCCATATGACCCAGCAATAGCACTGCTAGGGATTTACCCAAGAGATACAGAAATGCTGATGCATAGGAGCACATGTACCCCAATGTTCAGAGCAGCAATGTCAACAATAGCCAAAACATGGAAAGAGCCTAAATGTCCATCACCTGATGAGTGGATCAAGAAGATGTGATATATATACACAATGGAGTATTACATGGCAATGAGAAAGAATGAAATATGGCCATTGGTAGGAAAGTGGATGGACCTCGAGGGTGTCATGCTAAGCGAAATAAGTCAGGCAGGGAAGGACAGAAACCATATGTTTGCACTCATGGGTCTAACAGGAAAACAGGAGAAACCTAATGGAGGACCTGGGGGAGGGGAAGAGGGAAAGAGATTTGGCGAGAGAGAGGGACGCAAAACTTGAGAGACTACTGAATGCTGAAAATGAGCTAAGAGTTGAAGGGGAAGGGGAAGGGAGGAAAAGAGGTGGTGGTGATGGTGAAGGGCACTTATGGGGAAGAGCACTGGGTGTTGTATGTAAACTAATTTGACAATAAACTATTTAAAAAAAAAATTTCTTAAACATACCCTGGTATACCCCCACCCTCATTTAGCAATTTTATTACTTTCTTGTATATAGATTTCAAATCCATTTTTTTGTTTTTAAAAATATAATTTATTTTTATAGCAATTTTAAGCCACAACAAAAGTGAATGGAACTTACAGAATTGCCAAATACCCTGTGCCTCCACATACATACAGCCTTTCCCGTTATCAAAATCCCACACCAGAGTAGTACATTTGTTACAATGAACCTACAATGCAACTACATCCATGAATTTGGTTAGATAAATCATAATCATCCAAAATCCATAGTTTACACTGGGGATCATTCTTAGTACTGTATATTCTGTGGGTTTGGGCAAATGTATGACACGTATCTACAATTATAGCCTCATATAGAGTATTTTCACTGCCCTTCTCTGTACTCCATCCGTTTATTTCCCATCCCTCAAACCCCTGTCAACCACTGATTTTTTACTGCCTCCATAATTTTGCTTTTTCGAGGATAACATAAACTTGAAATCATACAATAAAAATTCTTTTTAGATTGGCTTCTTTCATTTAGTAGTATGCATTTAAGTTTCCTCCATGTTTTTTGATAGGTTGATAGCTCATTTTTTTTAGTACCAAATAATATTCCATTGTTTGGAGGTATCATAATTTATTTATCCACTCACCCACTAAAAAAAATAAGAAATTGAGTTTTATTTCTTAAAATAATCATCAAATACACTATTTTGGTAAGATGTCTAATATGTATGTATCTTTTTTTTTAATAGTTTATTGTCAAATTGGTTTCCATACAACACCGAGTGCTCTTCCCCACAAGTGTCCTCCTCCATCACCTCCACCTCTTTTCCCCCCACCCCCTTTCCCTTCAAACCTCAAATCCATTTTTAAGTGAGAAAACTTGATAGAGTTTAAATCCCTAATCCTTCTCTATTTTATATCCTTTTCTTTTTCCCTCATGAAGAATCTGAGAGTTACAGCAGCATGTTTTGTATTTTTACATTATATATATGAATTCAGACATAAAAGAATTTTATTTTGTATTGTTAAGGTCTTAGGTAAATCTTACCAATCTGAATCTATTCTTTAGCACATTTTATAAACCCAACGGTATGGTTTGTGGTACACATTTTGAATATATAGACTTAAAGAGTTTGTAAGATATTCACATCTTCGATTTTTCATGATTTATCAGATTTTTCTTCCAAATCTTCATATTAATTTGTATGTCTACCAGATTTCAATGAGAATGTATCCTCAACTGTTCAGCCTGATGCCTAGCACATAGATATTAAGTAAATGAATAAATTAATGAAGAGAAAAAATTTGACTACTGTATGGCGACAAGAAATATCACCTTTAGGGTTTCATACATCTATTCAGTACCTGTACTATATTGCCATTATATCTACACCATTACTTTCGGTCTGATTTGATGCATGGGGTCTATTTCAGAAGATACATGTATAAAATGAGTACACACTTGTATTTTTAATTTTGAAATTTTGATTTTTTTAGTTTTTAAAATTCCAAGTTTGCAAATGCACTTGCCTTATTGCCTTTCAACTACTTTCCTCTCTCTCCATTAAGTGACTGGGTAAGAGAAAAATCTTCAAATTTTATACAGCACTAAACTTTCAGAAAATTAAAGTCAATTTTAAAAAAACAAGTGATATGGAGAGATTTTAATCATTATTAAATAAGGTATATTTCTATTTAATCTCAAGGGTTAATTTTCCTTGTGAAAAAATAATGTCCAACAAAGATCAAAAGTTTTCTTAGCAATCAGCTAGAGATAAATTCCTAACACACATATTGAAACAGACACGTTAAGATATTGAAACAACTCTATCCCTGTATTATTTTTCTCTATCTTAATGTATTTTATATTAAAATTATAGTTTTAATTATCTTGTTCATATGAGTGCTTTGAGGAGGTCACAAGCAGGTGATGGCTTACATCAAGAAGACTGATTATAATTCTGAGGCTATAGCCTTTGTGACCACCACAGGCTGGCACAGGGACAACATGCTGACCAGTAACAGCAAGACACACGGGTTCAAAGACCAGAAGACCACTAGAAAAAAAAGGAATGCAGCAAGCATGACACTACTAGATGTGCTGGATTCCATTATATCTCTTCCTTCTACTCCTCAAGCCTGCCCTACCAACAAGCCCTTCAAGGTCATCTACAAGATTGAGGTCAACAGCACCAAGCCCATGGGCTGAGTGGAATCAGCTTTTGTCAGGCACAGATTGGCAGTGACATTTGCCCCCTACAACATCACCTCTAGAGATGTATGCAACACAAGGCCCAGCCCAACTATAGCATGGACATCAATATGAAAAAACATGTCAGTGAAGGACATCAGGTGAGACAACAGGCAGAAAGAACAGCCTGCCTTCAGAGCTGGGTAGCTTTGTCTCTCAAATAACTACTCAACCACTCCCATCAAATCACAACCAGATAGTCACCAGTACTGCCATATGGCCCATATCACCTGCAAGTTTGCTGAGTTATAGAAGACAACTAACTGCAGCTCCGGCAAGAAGACTGAAGACAACTCAAAGCTTTGAAGTCTAGGGACTTAGATGGAAAGCTTCTCAAAGTACCTGTCCCTTAGTCACTTTGCTAGGCCTGACATGAGACAATGACTCTAGGGGTCATCAAGACCATGGAAAAACGACAGCTAATAGCTAACAAAGTCATCAACTTGGCCATGAAAGCAGCCAGAAAGTGAGTGTAACAACTATTCCAAGCCCTTCAAGACTTGGAGCCTATAGGTAGGTACTGTTTCCAAAGCAGTGATTGCCCACTCTCAAGGACAAGCACCATCACTACATGCAAGCGTTCAGAAGCACACTTTAGTACTGCGGTAAAGAATGTTGACTAACCTAGAAGTATGACAGGCTGAAAAAAAAAAAATGGCCTCAAACCTATGGATATTACTTTATATGGTAAAAGATGTGATTAAATTAAGGGTCCTGAGAGAAGTTTAGCCTGAATTATTGAGTGGACCCTAAATGTGATCCCTTTAAGACAGAGGCAGAGGAGTTTTAAGATAAACACACTCAAAAAAGATGTGAGATACCAAAGCAGAGATTAGAGACCTAATGGGCCTAAAAAACAAGAAATGCTGACAGAGTATGGTCTTAGTGACAGCCTAATTTGGACTTCAGGTATCAGAAACTATGAGAGAAAAAAATTCTGTTGTTTTAAGTCACTAAATTTATGGCAATTTGTTACAGCAGCAATGATCTAATAGAGTAGGCATATAGTTAGACAAATATTGAGCAAGAATGAGCTGTCTACAGAAGGTCATGCAAAGTTAGAATTCCTAACCCAAAACTTTAGTTTACAAGGAAATACTATTTAAATACAGTAGGGATTCTTCAGAGAAATTCAAAATGTGAAACCTAGACTCCCTGGTTTTCCAACAAAGTTGCAAATACCACACAGAGGTAAAAATTCAAACTAATATTTAATAAACACTGTTTGCCAAGAACACAAGTAGCAGGAATATAAACAACTCTGTATATTTGTTCAAAGTAACTAAAAATCAAAAGTTTAACAAGATGTCAAGGTAAGCGACATATATGGCTTTCCCTGAAAATAAACACACATAAGTAGACACTGACATGTATATACATTTCTATTTAATTCATTATCTCCCATTCAACCAAATTCTTTAACAATAGCACCCATCCCTGGTTAGCACTAACCACAGCTTTAAACAAAAATTTATAGGGGCACCCAGGTGGCTTGACAGTTAAGCATCTGACTTTGAGTCTGACTTTGGATCTCCCAGTTTGTGAGTTCAACGTACCACATCAAGCTCTCTGCTATCAGCACAGAGCCCACTCTGGATCCTCTGTCCTTGTCTCTCTCTGCCCTACTCGGACTCTCTCTCTCAAAAATAAATAAGTATTAAAAAAATTTTTTTAAGATTAAAATAAGTCCTCTTTAGAGAAAGGCAGTCACATGAGTTGTCATGAAAAATCCTCTAGATTCACAGTTAATCCTAGGTAAGGACCAAAAACCTAAAATAAAAAAAAATTTTTTTTAAACCAATGTTTCCTTGCAGCAAAAGATAAAACCTTGAGCAGACTGAAGACATGAAGTTTGCCATGCCCTCCAAGTGAGCTCTTACAAATTACTGGCTTCAGAACAGCAAACAGTTAAGATCACAGGCAGAGGTTGTAAGCTATACTTATAATCACTTACTTCCTGAAAGTAAAGGCCTTCCTTCTCTAACCCAAAGATTTCATTAGCACCTAATTCTCTGTATGAAACCCCTTCTAAGTTAAAATGTCTAGAGGTCTATTATATTTGGTTTCTTTTTTTAAACATTGGTGTCATTTTTTATTTAGGAATTTTATTTTTATCTATTTTATTTTTATTTTGGTAAAACTGATGAGACAGTTCTTCCAAACCATATTAGTATTTTTATTTTTTGTTTATTTAAATCCAAGTTACTTAATATATAGTGTAATAACTATTTTATGAATAGAATTTAGTGATTCATCACTTACATTATAACACCCAGCACCCATCCCAACAAGTGCCCTCCTTAATGTCCATCGCCCATTTAGCCCATCCCCCTACCCAATACCCTGCCAGCAACCCTTAGTTTGTTCTCTGTATTTTATGAGTCTCTTATGGTTTGACTCCCTCTCTGTTTTTATCTTATTTTTCCTTCCCTTCCCCTATGTTCATCTGTTGTAGTTCTTAAATTTCACATATGAGTGAAATCCTATGATGTCTTTCTCTGACTGGCTTATTCCACTTAGCATTATACAGACTAGTTCTATCCACATTGTTGCAAATAGCAAGATTTCATTCTTTATGATCACCAAGTAATATTCCTGTGTGTGTGTGTTTATACATACCACATCTTCTTTATCCATTCATCAGTGGATAGATATCTGGGCTCTTTCCATACTTTGGCTATTGTCAATAGTTCTGCTTCTGATTGATAGAAAATGGTCTTCCTTTTAATGACTTCCATTGAGTGATAGTTGTATGAAAAACAAGATCTTAAGTACAGTAGTAGTTGCAGTCTTTCAGACTCTATTTTGGTAAATCTCCCTTTAATTATCACTATCACTATTTATTTCCTCTCAAAAACAAATGTTTTTCTTTTGTGTGTGTGTTTTTTTAAAGAAATAAGAATGCCCCAATCACTGCTTTGAAGAAGCAGGGCAATGTCTAGCAGGACAAATACACAGGTAAACAAACAAAACTATAACATGACACACAATCCAGCAATCATACTACTAGGTATTTACCCAAAGAATACAAAAATACTAATTCAAAGAGATGCATGCCCTCCAATGTTTATAGCACCAATATCTACAATAGCCAAACTATGGAAACAGCTCCAAGTGTCCATCAACTGAAGAATGGAAAAAGAAGATGTGGCATGTATATACAACAGAATATTAGCCATTAGAAAATGAAATCTAGCCATTTGCAATGACAAAGATGGAGCTAGAGAGTAAAAATAAGGCTATAAAAGACAAATATCATATGATTTTACTCGTATGTGGAATTTAGGAAACAAAACAAATGAGCAAAGGAAAAAAAGAGAGACAAACCAAGAACCAGAAGGGAGGTAGTTGAGAGGATGGGTTACACAGGTGATGGGGATTAAGGAGCGCACTTATTACGATGAGCACTAGGGTTGTATAGAAGTGTTGAATCACTATATTATACACCTGAAACTAATATTACACTGTATGTTAACTAACTGAAATTTAAATAAAAACTTTAAAAAAAACTATAACAGGATATGTGTTAGAATAGTATGCAAGATGTGTAAAAGAATGTTCAAAAGAAGAGTGACTCAGAATTAAAGAAATCCACAGAAAGTAGTCCTTGAACAGGCTTTTGAAAGATGAAATGAAGTTTCCAGACAGAGAAAATGGTGGAGAATATTTTGTAGAGAGAAAGCATCACAGCCAATGACACGGATGCATGAAATTATGGTATGTTTTGGGAGAAGTAAAAGTAGGTCAAAGTCAAAAACACCTAGCACCCACATCTTAGTTTCTAATATGTTCTCCTATAAAATGAACCAGGGTTCCTTGGAGTAATGTCTGACTCTAGGATTAGGACAGGCAATATAGAAGATTAGCCTAGAACACCTCATAGTGCCAGAAAGCATGTGAAGTGTTCAAATACAAAACACACACACACAATGATAAAGATATGTCAGAGGGGATGCAGTTGCTCATTGAAAGACTTCCCTCAAAACTGGAACATTTGAGCAACAAAATAAATTCTTAATGGATTATAACCCAAAGTATAAAATAAATATCCATGAGTACTGACTGATGCACACACACAAATAAGAAGCAAACTTCCCACACAGAATTCCAAATAATTTTTGTAGATACTCAGCCTTCAAAAGATAGACTATAACTCCTTACAGGTGGGATGACCTCCTTTCAAAGAGTACAGTATATAAAATGGAAGGAGTGAGAAGTAACTTTATAGTGAAAAAACTTAATAAACTCTATCCCAGCCAGGTGATCAAGGTCAAGGTCAGTATCAACAATGCTAAGTCATATAAGGTGATGAAAATGGTAATTTACCTTTGTGGTTTTCCTCCCAAAAAAAAAAACAAAAAAAAAAAACCATTACATCACTTTCATCAACACCAGACAGATTCCAGCTGAAGGACAACCTGACAGGTAAACTTGAAAACTGTCAAAATCATCAAAAACAAGGAATGCTTGAGAAACTATCACAGCAAGAAGAGTCTGAGAAAACAACAACTAAATGTAATGCAGCATCCTTTATAGAAAAGAAAAAAAACACCAGTTTAAAAATACTATATATTATATAATATCTAGGTAATAAATGTTCTAGTTAACACTGTTACCTCTTTATATCAATATGTAACAGTTTGGCTTTGAAAGCACCCTCCTGGCCTGAAAGAAATGCTTCCTCATTATAATTAGCTGTTTTCCCCCTTAAATTTATTAATGACTAACAAAAATAGCTGTGCTCTTTTGACAAAATGAATTTAATAAATCAAGTATAAAAGTTGTTTTGATGAGTTATAAATGTTATAAGTTAACAATCAAAGTTATCTGCTTCCCTAAGTATTACTCGGGGAATTAAATTATTACTCAAAGCTACAATTCTAGTCAAATGATTCACAGCCTTTTAAGTCAGACATAAAAGTGTCTGCTCTAGGTGGTTTCTTCTCTTTCACCCTAAGACCTAGAGATAAGACCTAAAAGTTAACTGTCAGAACTCAGCAACAAACACTCAACGGATATAATTCTCAAACTAGGGAAATGAGGCCAATGAAGAACATTCAAAATCAATTTAGCACTCCCAGCATAAAACTCTTACCCATTTGGAGCTAACAAGTTATTTATCGTAAGCCAAGCAATCTACATTCTTATTAAGTCTTCCCAACAGCCCTAAAAAGTAGATACCATTATGCCCATTTTAACAATGAGAAACAAGTTTCAAGGACATTAAGATAGTAAATTTTATGTTGTGTGCTCTTTACCACAACTTTTTTAGAATGGGGGGAATGGTGGTAGTGGTGCACAAATCAGAGTTGAAAAACAGTTCTATTCACAACTTACACAAATTGAATACTTTTGAGGCACTGTAATATTTTGAGAATGCATTGTCCATGGGTTAGAAACAAGGGTTCAGAATTCTATTTTTGGTAGTCATCAGCATATCGGTCATAATTGAAGTCACTGGTGTGGGTGACATTATCCAAGGAGAACAAGTAGGGGCTGAGAATGGAACTGTATTCATTTCCTACTATTACTGCTGTAACAAATTATCACAAAATTTAGTGGCTTAATGCAACACAAATTTATTATCTTACAATACTGTAGGTCAGATGTCCTAAAATGGGCTGCTTTACTTCTGAAGGCTTTGAGAAAAAAAATGTTTACTTGTTTCTGGAAGCTACGGGCTTCTCGGAGTTGTCCTCAATCTTTGGCACCTAGTTTTGCATTTCATACCCTTTGTCTCTCGGCTTCTGTCATCAAGTCACCTTCTCTTCAATGACCCTCTGGCAAAACTCTTACAAGGACTTTTGTGATTATAATGGGTCCATCTGGAGAATATAGCATAAATTTCTCCATCTAAATACCCTTAACTTAATCATCTTCAAAGAAGCTTTTGTCATGTAGGGAAGCAGTCACAAATTCTTGACATTAGGATATGAACATCTCTAGGAGGCCATTATTCTTCCTATCACAAGAACCCTGAGGAAAACTGAAGATGAAAGACATTTTAAAGACCTCCGTGTTTATATTATTAGAACAATCATTCTCCCACTCACTCAAATACAAACATTAATCATTTTGAATCACTTCTTATATAACTTCTACTCCCTTTCTTATTCAATTATATAATTTCAATCACTCTTAGTGATGTATTTGGAATTCACATCTATTTCATTCCATATCACTATACTTGTTTAGATTCCCAGTACCTAATATCTGAAATGTAACAGTGTTAGACTACTATCTGATTGTTTTGTATTTTTCCTCTTTTGGTCCATTCTACCCACTAGTATCTGATTCATCTTTGTAAAATACTGCTTTAGCCACTTCACCTCTTATATTTAAAAATCTTCCATGGTAGAAGTGCCTGGCCGCCTCAGTAGAGAATGTGACTCTTGATCTTGGGGTTGTGGTTTCAAGCCCCATGTTGGGTGTAGAGAATACTAAAAAAATTAAAAGTTAAATAAATCTTCAATTGTATTCAAAGCCTTCTATAGTCTAGCTTCTGCAAACATATTCCACTTGACTACAGTTAACTTTGTCCCCCAACACATGACATATATATGAATTCTGTATTCTTGTCTATCCCTTTCTTCTTTAACCTTATCTTTAAAACTGAGCTACTGTTTGTCCATCATTATGTAGCTCTCTTCCTAACTTCTACAGTATTTAGTAGAATATACATGACATTTAACAATATAATGTATATGCAATAGAATGTATATACATTATATTTATAAATTTTATTTCTATGGTGGTTTCAGATGTTGTTTTCTCCAATTAAATTTTCCCAACCAGTTCTCTTTCCCCTTTAAATTGCCAATTGAGATGATCTTGTTTGAATATTACTAAGCTACTCAATAGGCAGAGATCTTGATTTATACCCAAGGTGTGATGCAGCTAAAGAATGGAGAAAGAAGCAGAAAAAAGATGGTGGATCTGAAAGAGTATGAGGTAGTCTGAATCCCCATTCCTTAACAAGCAAGAAAATGTGATTTTTATATTTGTTGCATGACCATCTCTGTGGATAGCCAGGGCTTCAGCCACCATACTGAAACCCCTTCTTAGAGGACTGCCCAGTGAACAGGAGTACTCTAGCTTCTGAACAGGAGTACTCTAACTTCAAGAGGCTTCAGGATGGAGTGCTGATAATGGGACTTGGGCTATAAAAAGATGTAGATAATATATGAAATAACTGAGGACACTGTCCTACCTCCGAGGAAAATCTCAAGAGATGAGATTGTAGTCATAGCTATGACTCAGAGAGGAAAGCAGGGAATATCTTAGGACCTATGACACCAAAGAGAGGGAGCACCTCATGAGTTAATTTGTTTTTGACAAGACAATAAAAGTAAAAACTTATACAAGTATATTCATATTTTGGCTATGCTTTCTCTTTCATATATTGTTTTTCTATTATTGTGGCTGTTGTTGAGGTGCTGGTAATTACTAAACCAATGATTATCAAAAGGAACTCAGTATTTCTCAGTCATACAGAAATGAAGCTATCATATTTGCTACATGATGTGTTGTGGAAACAATCTGACAAGGTGAGAAGCCTACAAAGTTAGTCTTTATTTATCTAGTGATTTAGAATTAGGAAATAATGGTGCCTGCTACTTGTAAATGGAGCTCTTTTTGGTTTCCCCCTACTACTCTGATGAGTATCAAAAGGCAAAAATAAAAATTATTACACATTTGTAACCAAGTAATTTATCCTGGAAAATGTTCCATGGTCCACTTGAAAAGAATGTATATTTTGTTGCTTTTGGATGGAATGTTCTATACTTGTGTCTTAGGTCCATCTAGTCTAACATGTTAAGGCCAATGTTTCTTCATTTATTTTGTCTAGATAGTCTATCCATTGATGAAGTAGGATATTATAGTCCCCTACTATTACTGTATTGCTGTCTATTTCTCCTGTGAGATCTGTTAATCTTTGCTTTACATCTTTATATATTTATATTTATATCATTATATCTTTGCTTCTGCTTCTTTTCTGCTTCAGTATCTTTTACTATCCCTTCACTTTCAGTCTGTGTCCCTAAAGCTGATATAAGTCTCCTGTAGGCCAACATATAGTTGGGTCTTGTTTTTGCATCCATTCAGCAACTCTATGTCTTTTGGAGAATTTAGTTTATTTACATTTAAAGTAATTATTCAGGTACAGACTTACTGCCATTTTGTTCATTGTTTTCTGGCTATTTTGTAATTCTCTTCTTTCTTTCTTCTATTGCTCTCCTCCTTTGTGATTTGATTATCTTCTCAAGTGGTATTAGACACCTTTCTATTTCTTTCTATCTATTTTAAGTTTTTGCTTTCTGGTTACCAAGAGGCTTATATAAAACATATTTGTAACAGTCTATTTTCAGCTGATAACTTAAGTCTGAATGCATTCTAAAGCTCTACATTCTTACTCTTTCCCCTCCCACATTTTGTTTTTAACGTCACAATTTCTATCTTTTCATCTTGTATTTCCATTAAAAAACTACTGTAGATAGTTCATTTTTACTATTTGTCTTTTAATCTTCATGCCAGACTTATAAATGATTAACCCTCCACCATTATATTAGATTATCCTGAATTTAACCATCTATTTACCTTCACCAGTGAGATTTATACTTTAATATGTTTTCCTATTACTGTCTTTTCACTTAAAGAAGTTCCTTTAGGGGCGCCTGGGTGGCTCAGTCGGTTGAGCGGCCGGCTTCGGCTCAGGTCAGATCTCACGTTTGTGGGTTCGAGCCCCACATCAGGCTCTGTGCAGAAAGCTAACTCAGAGCCTGGAGCCTGCTTCAGACTCTGTGTCTCCCTCTCTCGCTCTCTGCCCCTCCCCCTCTCATGCTCTGTCTCTCTTTGTATCAAAAATAAATAAAACATTAAAAAAAAATTTTTTTTTAAAGAAGTTCCTTTAACATTTCTTGTAAGGCCTATCTATTGATGAAGAATTCCTTCAGCTTTTCTTGTCCAAGAAATTCTTTTATCTCTATAATTCTGAAAAACAGCCATGCCAGGCAGAGTACTACTAGTTGGCAGTTTTTCTTTCACCACTTTGAATATATCATGCCACTCCCTTTGGCCTACAAAGTGCTGAAAAATCCACTTAGAGTCCAATGGGGAATGTATACAACTAGTTGTTTTTATCTTTTTACTTTTAAGAATTTCTCCTTACCTTTACTTTTGTGTTAAATTATTATGTGTCATGGGATAAATCGCTCTGGATTATCTTATTTAAAACTCTCTGGGATTACTGCATCTGGATGTCTGTTTCCTTTCCCGTTAAGTTTTCTGCCTCTTTCTCTCACTCTCTTCTCTTTCTGAGACCCTCATAACGTAAATATTGATTTCATGTTATCCCATAAGTTCCTTAAGTTATCATCACTCTCTTTCATTCTTTATTCTATCTGACCCTCTGACTAGATGAATCCACCATCCTGTCTTCAAATTTGCTGCTTGCTTTTCTTCCACTTCATGTATTTCTAAATCCCTCTATCAAATTTTTCACTTCAGTTGTTGTATTCTCAGCTCTTTAATTTCTCTTTGGTACTATCCTATGTTTTCTCTTTGTTGAAATCCTCCCTTTGTCATGTTTTATTTTTCTGACCTAAGTAAACATCTCTATGACCATTATTTTGAACTCTTTATCAGGAAAATCACTTATCTTTGTTTCATTAAGATCTGTTCCTGAGGTTATATCCTTTTCTTTCACTTGGAATATACTCTTCTGTTGATTTCCCTTGACTCTCTGGATTGGTTTCTGTGCATTAAATGAAAGAGTCACCCTTTCCAGTCTTGACATAGTGGTCTCATGTAGAAAAGCTTTACATTTCAATCTTGCCCTAGATCTTGGCTATCTCTCAAACCTTTATGATCAACTAAGTAGACTTCTTTGTTCTTAGTGGTTCCCAGTAGCTGAAAGTGTATGAAGAACTATCAATATCCTAAAGGGGAAGATCTCAGCAGCCACATGTAGGCTGATTATGGAAACCATATCCTCAGGCAGCAGCTATTAAATATACCTCTTTCAGGAAAAGACTAGATGATAGGTATAATCTGTCTGCACTGGGGTAATAGCCAGTTAATAACTGTTTGTTTGCTACCATCCCATTTAACCCATGAGCACAAGCTCTGCTGGCCACCAGAGACAAGTGGCTATCATCATAGGTGTCTCTGGAGAGCACCCACAAAAGTTGGGCTGCCAGAAGAGCACACAAGCTCCTTTCATGGATCCAGCAGTGATCTGATACAAGGCAGAGGGGTCAGCGTGAAGATGGCACTCACCAGCCTCCCCATTCTCTGAAGAATAATGCAGTTGGCTCCTTGATGCATATTAAAATAAAAACCTGCTCCTCAAGCTGCAGTGTTATGTATGATAAGCAAATAGATCTCCATTACAGAAAGTCTAGGCATTTCTATCAGCTGCCTCAGCATTGTGCCCTGGAGGACTGCTGGTTAAAAACTGTTTCTGTCTGTTACAGTCCTGTGTGACTCATGAATGCAAGCCATGCTGACCACCAGAGCCAGGCAATCAAAGAGCATCCCCCAGTTAGCAGCTGCAAAAACCATGTCCTTTCTGAGACATGAAGGACCTGGAGGGGGGCAGAGGGAGAGAAGAAGATGGTGCCTGCTAGCCTCTGTGTATCTGGAGAGACCCCTAGGGGAGCAGTTAGCCCCTAAGATAGGTCTTAAATTAGAAGCCTACCTCTCAGTCTGAAGCTTTTAAGATAAGGAAATAGAGCCCTTTCACAGAAAGCCTTTCCATGGAAAGCCTTGAGGGGATTAGCCACAGTGAGTCAACAAATGCCCTTCAAAAACCATCTCTGAGTTCACTATAGCCTTGTGGATCTCATGGATACAAGCCCATTTTCTTTCAAAGCAGGATGTTTGGGGGACACATCCCTCAGGTGGAAGTCTTAAAAGCTGAGCCACCAAATGTTGCTCCAAACCCTTTTCTTGTCAGGGAGCAGCTGGGAGTTCTTCATTCCCTCCCAGGTATGCTGCTAACCAACGGTAGGTTTTATGGTTAGAGTATATCTCAGGTTCTCGTAACCTTTATGACGAATTTTATTTCATTTACCCAATGAGTAGGAGTCACTCAGCTTATTTATGGATTTCTTTCAAAGAAAATTGTTCCTATGTGGCTGGAGATTTGGTGTGTCCATGGGAATAGATGATTTGAGCTTCCTATGTCGCCATCTCAAACTGGCAAACTACATACCAAATATAATCTTCATGAAGTAGGTAAATATTGCACAGAGGGAAAAACTCCCATCTACAGTTCTATCCAAGATAGTGAGGAATGTATATACATAATCCCCTTGTCCCTAGTTTGGAAAATGGTTATCAGAGAACAAGACTGCTTTAATACTTAAAACATTGGCCTAATTCCAGCATCCTGATTCTTTCTCCCTACCACAGTGCCCCTTAAGAAGAATACTTATAAATCAACAAAATTTCTTTTTTAATTTTTTTATGTTTTTTATTTATTTTTGAGAGACAGAGAGAGACAGTGCAAGCAGGGGAGGGGCAGAGAGAGAAAGAGACACAGAATCTGAAGACAGGCTCCAGGCTCTGAGCTGTCAGCACAGAGCCTGACACAGAGCTCGAACCCATGAACTGTGAGATCATGACCTGAGCCAAAGCCGGACGCTTCACCGACTGAGCCACCCAGACACCCCTAAATCAACAAACTTTCAAACAAACAATAAAAATAAAATAAAATAAAATAAAAACTTTATTAAGTTTCATACTTGTTGGGGAATTTTAAAATGGTAAATCACTTTGAATAACCATTGGGCATTTTCCTAAATAGAGAATACATTACCTTATGGCCTAGCAATGACACTTGTAAATATTTATTCAAGAGAAGTAAAATTTTCATAAAATGAAATATCCAAAGATTTATATAAGAATGTTAATACAGCTTTATCCACAAGAGGTAAAAAGTAACCAACCCAAATACCCATCAATGGATGAATAAATGAATTGTGATGTATTTGCACAACAGAATGCTACCACAGTAGTAAAAAGGAATGCATGTCTGATTCATGCATCAACATGGATAAATTTCAAAAACATTATGTTGAGTACAAAAAGAAAATATGAAAACATATGCTATATGATTCCATATAAATGATAATCAAAAGCAGGAAAAACTAATCTATGGTGACAGAAATGAGAATAGCAGTTTCTTCTCTAAAGGTTGGAGAAATGACAGAAAAATACATGAGGAAAATTTTAGGGTGATAGGAATATACTGTATCTTTTTTCTCTTTACAGAGAGAAAGCAAGCAAGCCGGGGACAATGGCAGAGGAAGAGAGAGAGAGAATCTTAAACCAGGGGGCTCAATCCGATGACCCTGGGATCATGACCTAAGCCAAAATCAAGAGTTGGACACTCAACCAACTGAGCTACCAAGGAATATTCTCTATCTTAACTGGAGTTATGATTTCATGAATATACTTTTGTTGAAATTTATAAAACTATACTCTTAAAATCTGTGCATTTTATTTTGTAAAAGTATACTTCAACCACAACCAAAGAGGGTACGTAAAAAAATTAATGCGTGTCAGGTCTCCCCAACCTTACTTCACTTCATGCCTTCATTTATTCATTCAACAAATATTTATTGAGCATCAACTGTGTTCCTGGCCCAAGAGATACAATGAATAAAAATACAGAAAACTATGCTCTCATTACATATGCACTGTAAAAGTGCAATACAAACAATAAACAAGGTAAGTATTTTAAATATATATATATTAAAGACTGTAATAAATTTAGGACTAAAACAGAGAAGGAGGATATGAAATATTGAGAACATTCTATGAAGCCAGCATTACCTTGATTCTAAAACCAAACAAAGGCCCCTAACAAGGAGAATTCTAAGATAAATAAAATAAAAAGCACTGAGAAATAAAATCTAGGGAGAGAAAATTACAGATAATAAAAGATAATTAGGGAGAGAAGAGGAAGGTATATGTGAAAAATGAAGTTGATAAGCTTACCTCAATATTTAAGGTTTCTTCCTTTTTCAAATGTTTATACTCATATGCATATGGAATTCATGCTAAAATTGACTTTACTGGGGAAAAAATAAGAGCTTTCCCCACTGAGATCAGAAACACAACAGGGATGTCCACTCTCACCACTGTTGTTTAACACAGTATTAGAAATCCTAGCCTCAGCAATCAGACAACAAAAAGAAGTCAAACTTTTACTCTTCGCAGATATGATATTCTATATGGAAAACCCAAAAGACTCCAACAAAAAGCTGCTAGAACTAATATGTGAATTCAGCAAAGCTGCAGAATACAAAATCAGTGTACAAAAATCGGTTGCATTTCTATACAACAATAATGAAACAAAAGTGATTATCAAGGAATTGGTCCCATTTACAATTGCACCAGAAAACATAAAATATCTAAGAATAAACCTAACCAAAGAGGTAAAATATCTGTACACTGAAAACTATAGAAAGCTTATGAAAGACACTGGAGAAGACACAAAGAAATTGAAAATTATTCCATACTCATGGATCAGAAGAACAAATATTGTTAAAATGTCAATACTACCCAAAGCAATCTACACATTCAATGAAATCCCAATCAAACTAACACCAGCATTCTTCACAGAGCTAGAACAAACAATCCTAAACTTTGTATTGAACCAGAAAAGACCCCAAATAGCCAAAGTAGTGTTGAAAAAGAAAATCAAAGCTGGAGGCATCACAATTCCAGACTTTTGCCTATATTACAAAGCTGTAATCATCAAAACAGTACAGTCGTGGCACAAAAACAGACACAGAGATCAATGGAATAGTATAGAAAATCCAGAAATGAACCCACAAATATATTTTGAAAAAGCACGAAAGAGTATCCAGTGGAATTAAAATGGTCTCTTTAGCAAGTGGTGCTAGAATTGGACAGAAACACGCAGAAGAATAAAACTGGACCACTTTCTCACACTATACACAAAAATAAACTCAAAATGATGCAAGACCTAAATGTGAGACAGGAAACCATCAAAGTCCTAAGGGAGAATGCAGGCAGAAACCTCTCTGACCTCAGGCACAGCAACTTCTTACTAGATATGTCTCCAAAGGCAAGGGAAATAAAAGCAAAAATGAACTGTTAGGACCTCATCAAGATAAAAAGCTTCTGCACAGTGAAGGAAACAGTAAAACTAAAAGGCAACTGACAGAATCAGAGAAGATATTTGCAAATGAATATCAAATAAAGCGTTAGTATCTAAAATCTATTTAAAAAAAAAAACTTACTCAGCTCAACTCTCAACAAAACAAATAATCTAGTGAAGAAATGGGCAGAAAACATGAACTGACACTTTCCCAAACAAGACATTCAGCTGGCTAACAGACACATGAAAAAATGCTCAACATTGCTCAGTATTAGGGAAATACAAATCAAAACCACACTGAGATACTACCTCATACCTGTCAGAATAGCTAAATTAACAACTCCAGCAACAAGAGATGTTGGCAAGGATGTGGAGAAAGGAAAACCCTCTTGTACGGCTGGTGGGAATGCAAACTGGTGCAGCCACTCTGGAAAAGAAATGTGGAGGTTCCTCAAAACATTACAAATAGAACTACCCTACAACCGAGCAATTGCACTACTAGGTATTTATCCAAAGGATACAGAAGTGATTTGAAGGGGCAATGCATCCCAATGTTTATAACAATACTATCAACAATAGCCAATTTATGGAAAGAGCCCAAATGTCTATCAACTGATGAATGGATTAAGAAGGTGTGGCATATACATATACAATGGACTATTTATTACTCGGTGATCAAAAAGAATGAAATCTTGCCATTTGCAATAATGTGATGGAACTGGAAGGTATTAAGCAAAGCAAAATATGTCAGTCAGAGAAAGACAAATATCACATGATTTCATTCATATGTGGAATTTGAGGAACTTAAGAGATGATCATAGTGGAAGGGCAAGAAAAACAAGATAAAAACAGAGAAGAGAGCAAACCATAAAAGACTCTTAAATACAAAGAACAAACTGAGGGTTGATGGGGATGGAGGAAATGAGCATTAAGAAGGGTACTTGTTGGGGGTGCCTGAGTGGTTCAGTCACTTAAGCATCCCAGCAGCTCAGGTCATGATCTTGTGGTTCATGAGTTCGAGCCCCACATGGGCTCTATGCTGACAAGTCAGAGCCTGGAACCTGCTTCGGAATCTGCTGTCTCCCTCTCTCTCTGCACCTCCCCCACTCTCTCTCTCTCTCTCTCTCTCTCTCTTTCTCTCTCTCTCTCTCTCACACACACACACACACACACACACACAACTCTCTCTTTCTCTCTCTCTGAAAAATAAACATTAAAAAAATTTTTAATTAAATAAAAAGGTACTTGTTGGAATGAGCAATGGCTATTTGTAAGTGATGAATCACTGGATTCTACTACTGAAGCCAAGACTACACTGTATGTTAACTAACCTGAGAATAAATTTAACAACAACAAAAAAAAGCTACAGAAAATTTTGTGCTACTGTACTATCATTTAAGACTGATAAGAATATAGGGACACCCAGGTGGCTCAGTTAGTTGAGCGTCCAACTTGGCTCAGGTCAGGATCTCGCAGTTTTTGAGTTCAAGCCCCACATCAGGCTCACTGCTGTCACCACAAAGCCACTTTCAAATCTTCCGACCCTCTCTTTCTGCCCCTCCCCCACTCACATGCTCTCAAAAATAAATTTAAAAATGTTTTTTAACTTAAAAAATGTCTGATAATATAAAAATATATAAACATATTCACTTTGATTCTTTCAATGGAAAAACAGCGGACTTTTTAGGTTAAAAAAAAAAAAGGAGGAAGGGGCACCTGGGTGGCTCAGTCAGCTAAACATCCGACTTCTGCTCAGATCATAATTCCACAGTTCGTGGGTTCGAGCCCCGAGCCCCGCATCAGGCTCTGTGCTGACAGCTAGCTCAGAGCCTGGAACCTGTCTTTGGATCCTGTGTCTCCCTCCCTCCCTCTCTCTTTCTCTCTCTCTCTCTCTCTCTCCATACCCTGCTCATGCTCTCTCTCTCTCTCTCTCTCAAAAATAAATAAAACATAAAAAAATTTAATAAAAAAGGAGGAAAAGGTAAAAGAGAAAAGAAAATAAGCTAGAATGTTTTGACTATATTTTGATGTGTAGATTTCAGTTTGTAACCATATAAATACATTATTTAACAACAACAAAAAAAGATATTTAAAGAATTCTCAAAGATAGAGCAACAGTGACTCGATTTACTCTCTTGTCTGAAACAAATTTAAAAATCAGACAAAATATGCGACACAGAGATCCAGTCAACTCAGGTACCCAACTAAATTAATCTTTGGCAATTATTTCTGATGCTTTAGGTCCTTCTCTCTAATACTTTCCAATGAAATCTGGGCATTTATTAGACTATATTGAATGATTATATAATATCTGTTTATAAATCTTTCTTCTCTCCTACTAGATTTCTGAAATTTAGGATTCGTGTCTTAACCATCTTTTTTAGCCCAAGCACACAGCCAACTAATATTTGTTCATATCTAAGGCATTTTCTAACTACCCCCACCTTTTATTCAAGTTAGTTCCTAGGTTTAAAGTGCCTTTAACATCTTTTCTATTACTCAAAACACCTAATTCTGTAAAGCCTACCCTTCCCTAACCAACACTAGGCTCTAACCCCTGAAAAAATTACTTATGTTTTCTTAGAACTGTATGTGTATCTCAAAATTCCTGAGGTATATATACACATGTATAATAATTAGCATACTATATCATAATCATTTGCTTAGATATTGTCTTCTCAAAGATATGAGTAACATTTGCTCATTTTTGTAGCTCCATTCCCTGTAAATAACTCTAGTATAATTCGTCATAATAAATGCCTTTCAAAGGATTTAAATAACACATCTTTTGTATATTCAGGAATTGAATCACTGTACATGCACTAGCAAAAATTTTGGTCTCATAATAAAAAAGTGTTGAACTATTTGGATACATAATAAAAAACTACAATTAATTAATTTTAAAAAAAGAAATTGCAGGGGCATTTGGGTGGCTCAGTCCATTAAACGCCCAACTTCAGCTCAGGTCATGATCTCTCAGTTCAGGAGTTTGAGCCCCACATCAGGCTCTGTGCTGAAAGCTCAGAGTCTGGAGCCTGCTTTGGATTCTGGGTCTCCCTCTCTCTCTCTATCCCTCCCCAGCTTATGCTCTGTCTCTAAAAAATAAATAAACATTTTTTAAAAATTAAAAGAAAAAAGAAATTGCACTAAATAGGGAACTATAGGTATAACAGAGCATGTAAAGGGAGGAGGGAATATAATAGGAAGGACTCCATTTGCATAACCATGTTAGTTATATGGTAATTTACCCCTAACGATAAATCCAATAGCATGAACAGATACTAACTACTACAGAATTTAAGTCTCCCTGGCCTCCTAGAACAAAGAGAGACAAAAGTATGTCTCCACTCCATTCTTTCTAGTCAGCCTTGGCTTCCAGCTTGCTCTCTCAAAAGACTGTAGATTTAGGGTATTTCCTGCAACTTTCTCCTCTGGAACCTCACAAAACTAGTTGTAATAAATAAAAACTGTGTAAAAATTCTGTTTAAGTATGGAAGTCCTCAAAAAATCAGACACAGACTTACCATATGATCCTGCAATTCTAATTCTGGGTGTATACCCAAAGAACTGAAAGCAGAAACTCAAATAGATCTTCATACATTCATTTCCATACCAGCATTATTCACAATAACCAAAACATGGAAGTAACTTAAATGTCAGATGACTAAGTGTCAATGACAGATGAATAAACAGAACATATTCAGCCCTAAAAGAGATAGAAACTGTAACACATGCTACAACATGGATGAACTCAGGACAGTATACTAAGGAAAATAAATCAGAGACAAAAAGAATACTGTAGGATTCCATTTATAAGAGGTACCTACAGTAGTCAAATTCATAGAGACAGAAAGTAGAATGGTTGTTGCCAGGGGCTGAGGAAATGAGGGAGTGAGGAGCTCTTATTTAATAGGTACAGAGTTTCAGTTTGGGAAGATTAAAAGATTATAGAGATGAATGATCTGATGGTTACACAGCAATGTCAGTATACGTAATGCCACAGAACTGTAAATCTAAACATGGTGAAATAAAAAAGTTAACAGTATTTTATAACAACTTTTAAAAACCTGTATGTGGGGAGCCTGGGTGGCTCAGTCGGTTAAGCGTCTGGCTTCGGCTCAGGTCATGATCTCACGATTGTGGGTTCGAGCCCCACGTCAGGCTCTGTGCTGACAGCTAGCTCAGAGCCTGGAGCCTGCTTCAGATTCTGTATCTCACTCTCTCTCTGACCCTCCCCTGCTTGTGCTATCTCTGTCTCTCAAAAATAAATAAAAAACATTTTTAAAAAAACCTATTTAGTTAAGGGACACCTGGGTGGCTCAGTCAGTTAAGCATCCAACTTTTTTTTTATTCATCTTTTTTTTTTTTTTTTTTTTACCATTTACTAACTTTTGAGAGACAGAGAGAGACAGAGTGTGAGTGGGGCAGGGGCAGAGAGGGAGGGAAAACACAGAATCCGAAGCAGGCTTTAGGCTCTGAGCTGTCGGCCCAGAGCCCAACATGGGGCTTGAACCCACCCACGGGCTATGAGATCATGACCTGAGCTGAAGTCTGGATGCTGAACTGACTGAGCCACCCAGGCGCCCCAAACATCCGACTCTTGATTTAGGCTCAGTTTGTGGGATTGAGCCCCGAGCTGTTAACACAGAGCCTGCTTGGGATTCCCTCTCTCTCCCTCTCTTTCTGCCCCTCCCCCCTCAAAAATAAATAAACATTTTTAAAAACTCATTTAATTAAGCCCTTTGTAACGCTTGTTGTGTTGAGAGTTTCCTTCCAATCTCAATTAAGACAAGTTTTCAAATCCAGTGGATTTCATTTTAGAGTCCATCATCCCAAGTACAGAGACCATCCCACTTATGTTACAAATAGTCCTAATAGTCAGTTTATATTTTACTTTTCCCTATTTGAGCAAAGATGAACAGCCGGTTTCCAAATACCTATTGATACTAATATACCCACTGACCAACTAAAAAATTACATCATTATTAGTATCTTTGAGGCTTTCAGAATGCTAATTCCTAATCACCCTCCTTTTTCCACTGAGTTGACTCTTATCCTGAATTTTGCCTTATTATTATATTGTTTTTAAGAAAAATGTCTTTCCGTAATTGGGTACAACGGCCAAACTTACACATGACTAATATTTAGAAAATACAAGACATATTATTCACTTAATCATTACATTTATTAAGCACTGATTCTATGCTACGCTTAAGAAGTTCATAGTTTAGTAAAAAAAACAATAGGAGTGATGGGAGGAAGGAATAGGTAGAGAAGAAAATGTGGAAAGAAAAAATTAAGACAGGGAAAGAACAGTCATGTCATGTTAGGAAACTAAAAATAATTCATTTTCATTAAAACATACATTTATGTCAGGAAAATTTTTAAATTAAGACTTGTCAAAAATGAAAGAGTAATACATGAGTCATCTTCCACATTATGAGAAAATTCAGATATATCCAAGGGATACTCAAAAGCAAAACGCTTAAAGGCCTAGAGCACAACACAGAGCAGACTATTATGGTCAGTAGTACAATTGTAAGGATAGTCTGATCTCAAGGTCTCTTCAGAAAGAAGAGAGAAGGGCTTGAGCAGCAACATGACAAGTCACTATCACAGACAGCATAGGAGGCAGCATGGCAGACTAAACAGTTATTTACAGTACGGTCCTTATTCTTCCTGCATCAGGTTTACTTGGGATGTTATCAAAAATACAGATTTTTAGGGGCACCTGGATGGCTCAGTCAGTTAAGTGTCTTGACTTCGGCTCAGGTCATGATCTCATGGCTCATGAGTTCGAGCCCTACATCGCTCAGGGGTAGGGGTGGGAGGGTAGTGGCAGAGTGCTGACAGCTGAGAGCCAGGAGTCTGCTTCAGATTCTGTGTCTCCCTCTCTCTCTCCACCTCCCCTGCTTGTGTGCTGGCTCTCTCTTTCTCTAAAACAAGTAAACATTAAAAAAGAAATTTAAAAATATAGGTATTTAGACTCTGCCTCACACTACTGAATAAAACTTTCTGGAAGAAGGGCTCTAGTTTACTAGCCATCCCAGGTGATTCTTACACTTATTGAAGTGTATTCAGAACCATCAATACAATAGAAAGAGAGTCTTGCCCTCCTCCCAACCCCCACTGGATATTTTCAGGCAAACCACTGTAACTCAGTGCAAAAGTTTTACTGTTGTTAGAAAGAACTACTGCAGCACCTGGCTGGCTCAGTTGATAGAGCATGAAACTCTTGATCTCAGGGTTGTGAGGTCAGACCCCTCATTGGGCATAGAGGATCATTTATTTACTTACATATACACATACACACATAAATAAATAAAAATGAAAATCACAGCTACTGGATCATATACTATTTTAAATTTTACTAAGCCTAGTTGCTGCGTTATTGTTCTTTTTAACATCATTAGTCTGGTTCTAACAACCTACATAAGTGCTTTTATTGACAATATGTGTGTACTAAGAAAAATAAAGCATGTCTCTACGATTTCCCAAAATAAGCTGCCTATAATTCTGTACTGATGTAATCTACTCACAAGCTGGTAAATGCAAATAAATGCCAAATAGTCCCACAGTGCAGATGTATACACATTTTGTCAAACAGCAGTTTCATCTTAGGAAATACTATCAATCATTAATCCAGTTCGTTTTCTGCGATTTTTGTTTTTTTTTTTTAAGTAGACTCCATGCCAAACTTGGGGCTTGAACTCTTGAATTCAGCTCAAGTCACGATATCATGGTTGATCAAGCCAGCCTCGTGTCGGCTCAGAGCTCAGCACAAGAGCCTGCTTGGGATTCTTTCTCCCTGCCACTACCCTCCCATCCCTACCCCTGAGCGAGCTCTCTCCGTCTCTCAAAATAAATAAATAATTTTTTAAAAAAAGAGTAAACTATCAGCAACAAAAGGTATCAGTCAAACTAATCACATTAATATAACCTAAATTTCTAACAGAAGGGTACACCAAATGTAGGGAAAGAAGAATCAAAAAGTAAGAATTTGTCTATTACTGACCAAGAGTTACTATAAAGATATCTTAAAGATACTAAAAGACAGTACTCATGGAACTAATGGCATGATTATCTAAACACTAGAAATCGAGCAAGAATAATTCCTAGACTTACCATAGCCTGGGTAGGCTATCCTCCAAACCAATCCATGTACTTTGTTCTACTCTGCTTCCCTATTTACCAATCCATATTCTGATGACCGAACTGGCTTCTCAGGTATCCTAAAACCTGGAAGAGGATGTCTGAATAATGATTACAAGTACTGTGGTCAACATAAAAATGTCTATCCTGTTGTAAATTAATATTCTAGTTAATAAATCTGCCTCCTATGAAGTTGTTATTCTGAACCAATTTCCCAGAACACTATCACTGATGGATAACATATAAAAATCAAAGAGTATTTACGTTTGCAAAGAACCAAACCATAGATTGAGATAAATCGCCTAATCTCTCTCATTATTTGAGTCACATTTCACAAAAATATCAGAACCTGGCATTAACAACTACGATTCAATCTTAGCAGAATTTTAAAGTTAGTTCTTTTTCTCCATTTACTTTCAAATACACCAAATAGGAATTTTGCTTATAATACCATAGGCATATAAATAAGTATATAAATTTATACAGGTCAATAAAAAGCATTTTTTGATATAAGCTAAACTTTCCTCTAAATAAGCAAATGACAACAGAGTGAATTAAAGCTACTCTCTAACTGTTCACTATCAATTTTTCACACTTAGCCCACTGGCAAACTGCCTTTGCAAAGCTACTGAAATTAGAGCTTCAAAACAAAAAGACTGACAGCTTTACTTGGCCTTTAATCACATTCCATTTAGATATGTGAGAGAGGAAAAGCTAAAAGATAACTTTGATTATAAGCCTTTAAGGCTTAAAGTCCCTTATATATCAGGGACCCAGTTCTTCTTTTTCTGTTCTTTTATGACTCTCAGTCTATAACAATCATTTTTTACTTAATTTTGTTCTGTCTTATACTATTATTTGCCTCACTGTGTTATTTATAAAAATTTGGGAGCTTCAAACATAACACCAGTTTTCTGTCAAGTAACATTTATTGAATTCTAGCTTTCTAGAGGTTAGAAAGCTATAAACCTTAGTAAAAAAAAAAAAAAAACCCTCTAAAGAGCATAATATTTAGCAGTCTTGCAAGACAAAAATTATACTTGAGGATCAGTCCAGGGATAACATCTGAGAAAACATAACAGGCTCTAAGATAAAATAAAAAGGCAAGACACAAACAAACTGAAAGAAAATATTCATAATACACCTATATCTGATGACCCTCAAAAGCATTCAGTTGAGACAAAGAAGTCAGAATAAGGCTGCATGATATAGAATTTCATTTATATGAAGTCCAATAACAAGGCAAGCTAATCTATAGTGATAAAAAATCATTCCTGAAGTTTCCCGTGAAGCACAGGGATTGATTAGAAGACACTTGAAGGAATCTTCCTAGAGCAATAAAAAATGTACTCTACCCTTATACAGGTAATGGACTACTCAGTGATTTTTAAATCTACATATGTATGAAAATATGGATGAAACATAACAGCATTATGCTGAGGAAAAGAAGATGCAAAAACCTGCATGCTGTAGGACTTCATTTATATGAAGTCCAGAAAAAGGCAAAACTAATTTACCATGACAGAAGTCAGAACAGTGGTTCCCTATGAGGCATGGGGATTGACTGGAGTAGACATGAGGGAATCTTTCTGGAACAAATATTCTATGTCTTTGTTAGGGTGATGGCTATAAAGGGGTATATACAGCTATAAAAGCCTCAAACTGCTTAAGACAAGTGTGTGTCACTGAAAGTGAATTTCACACAAATTAACATTTTTAAGTTATAAACAATAGACTTTTACTTACTAAAAACAGCAAAGTAATAAAATCATAAGATAACAGAGACTTGATTTTCCTAATGACTTTCATACTTTGCCAAAGTATTTTTACATACCAACACAGTTACCATTGTATCTAACTCCTTACAAAAAAATTTTTTATAAAAAATAATATATAGCAAAAAGGCAAAATAAAGAAATATTCAAATAAATGAAAGCTGAAAAAATTTCTCAACAACAGATCTTTCTTGCATACAAATAACAGTAAAAAGTTTTTCACGCTGAAGAGAAGTGATACCAGTTGGAATCTTTAATGTACAGAGTGCCAAAAATGGTAAGTAAGTATGTGGGTAAATACAAGACACTTCTTGTTTCTTATATTCTTTAAAAAACAATTAATTCTTTAAAGCTAACTAAAACAATAGCAATGACTTGTGATGTTTGTAACATGTAGAAGTAAAATATATGACAAGAATAAAACAAAGACTGAGACAGAATAAATGGGAGTGTACCCTTATAAAGTTCTTATACTATTGTACATGAACTGGTAGAAGTCAAGATGAACTGTGCTACTGTGCTAAGTAAGCCAAGTATACTATAATCCCTAGGCAAGAAAAGGAGAGTATAGGAAGTATGGCTGGGATGATCTCAGATTTATCTAAGCTGAAACTACATTTCTGAAAACTTCTTCCCTGAAGGGTTTTGGGTCAGGAGTGGCCATAAGAAAAAAAAGAAAGGCAGATAAAAAGTAACAGGCATTATTGCCCTCAAAAAGTCTAGGT
>NC_043707.1:102221469-102245140 GCF_006229205.1 Suricata suricatta | reverse complement strand
AGCACAAGGTGCTATTGTAGTTTATATACATTGTCAATGACCTCCTAACTCACTTCACTGACATGGAAAAGATACATCCAAATTTTTCTTCAGGTCTAGACTAATTTTCCTCATAAATATGGATGCAAAAGTCATTAACAAAATCAAGTCCAGGAATATATGTGTATATATATATATATATATATATATATATATATATGCATGTGAGTTTGTGTGTATGTATATACATATATATATTGACATATATACACATACTATAAAAAAGATAACACATCATGACAAAGTGGGGTTTCTTCCAGCAATGGTGATTAACATGAGGAAATCAGTGTAATTTATCATAACAACAAAATAATGGAGAGAATCTATATGATCATCTCACTTAAATTAAAAAAAAGTATCTGATGGGGTGCCTGGCTGGCTCAGTTGGAAAAACATGCAACTCTTGATCTCAGGATTCTGAATTCAAGCCTCACATTTGTTGTAGACATTACTTTAAAAAAAATAGACTTCAAAAAAAAGGATCTGGGGCACCTCGGTGGCTCAATCAGTTAAGCAGCCAACTTGATCTCAGTTCAGGTCACGATCTCAGTTTGTGAGATCTGTTCTCGTTGACTCTGCATTGACATTGCAGAGCCTCCTTGGGATTCTCTTTCTCCCTCTCTCTCTGCCCCTCACCCAATCATGCCTGAACACTCTCAAACTAAACAAACATTTTAAGTACCTGATGATATTTAACACCTGTGATAAAACAAAATTTTAGCAAACTAGGAAAAAAAGAATATTCCTTACCTGGATGAAAGAATCGATGTAAAATACCTACATTAACACTATACTTCGCAGTGAAAGAGCAAGTACTTTCTTCCTAAGATTGTTCCTAAGAACAAGGCAAAAATGTTTGTTATTGTTAGTTCTATTCAACACTGCATGGGAGATCCCAGCCAATGTGATAAAGCAAGAAGAAAGTCCTAAGTTAGGAGGTAAGATATCTTTTATCACAGACAAATGACTGTATAGAGAAAATCTCCTGCATTCTTTAAAAAGAAAAACCTCCTACAGTGGTAGGAAATTATAAGGTCACAAAATACAAAATAAACATGACAAACGCCTACCATATCCTCAAAAAATTAAACATAAAATTGCCATTTGATCCAGCAATTTTACTTTTGGGTGTATACCCAAAAGAACTGAAAGCAGGTACTTGAATAGACATTTGTACATTCATGTTCACAACTACACTATTCACAACAGCCAAAATGTGGAAACAACCCAAATGTCCATTGTCAGATGAATAGATAAATAAAAGATGGTATATACAAACAATAATTTATTCAATCTTAAGAAGGCAGGAATTTCTGACACATGCTATAACATGGATAAACCTTGAGGTCATTATGCTAATATAAGCCAGACACAAAGAGACAAATTATTAAAGGATTCCATTTATATGAAGTAGCTAGAACAGTCAAATCCAGAGATAGGAAGTAGAATGGTGGTTGTCAAGGACTGGAGAGAGAGGAGTATGAAGAGTTAATGTTTAACTGGTAGGGAGCTTTAGTTCAAGAAAATGAAAAAGTTCTAGAGATAGATGGTGGTGATGGTGCACAATGTGAATGTACTTAATGCCACTGAATTCTACACTTAGAAATGGCTTAAAAAATAAATTTTGTTACATATATTTAACCACAATTTTTTTTTTATTGTGGAGGGGGGGGGCGCCTGGGTGGCTTAGTTCGTTAAGCATCCAACTTCAGTTCAAGCCATTATCTCACAGTTCGTGGGCTCAAGCCCCATGTCGGGCTCTTCACAAGCAGAGTCGGCCTTGGATTCTCTCTCTCTCTCTCTCTCTCTCTCTCTCTCTCTCTCTCTCTCAGCCCCTCCGCCACACATGCACACGCTCTCTCAAAAATAAACAAATTTTTAAAAGCCTACTGTATGATTTCCTGCATATAATGTTTAAAAAGTCAAAACTAACATATATGTTAGATTCAAAGTACTGGGTTATCCTAGAGTATGAGGAGATAATGACTAGAAGGCTTCTGAAGTTATATTGTTTTCTTAACCTGACTGTTGGTTTAATGGGTGTATTCATCTTATACAAATTCAAGAAACATTTACGATTTGTGTTCTTTGTTCTATGAATATTATACCACGACATTTTGGTTTTTTGTTTGCTTGCTTTAATTAATGACAGATAAATTATGATTTTGGTGAGGTGAGGATCTGGATCATGCTTACAGCTAGACTGGTTTCAGGAGCAAGTCAGCTTTCTCATGAGCCCTACTGACAGTCCAACATCCACATTACAGTCACATTTACTGCATGCTGTTTGTCTTTGACACATAGAGTACAATTCTTCTGCAATAGTGAAAATATTGTTTCTATTCTAAAAATAGTCCCAAAATGAAAGTCAACTTCTATTAATGACAGAAGTATACAGAAAATGAAGAGGTCTAACAAAGTAATTTGAAAGTCTTTAAGCATTCAGAGAAAAGAACATGAAGGATATATATATGTGTGTGTGTTAAAAAGATTGTTCTACATGTTAAAGCATTCTCAAGGCCCAACTGCTCATAGTCTCAGTTGCAATAATTATTTAGAATAAAAATAGTATGCCTTAAACAAAAAACAAATCAGATGTTCTGAATTTAAAAGCTGTGAAGGCAGGGCACCTGGGTGACTCAGTTGAGCATCTGACTCATCATTTTGGATCAGGTCATGATCCCAGGGTCTGGGATCAAGCCCTGCGTCAGGATCCTCACTGAGTGTGGAGCCTGCTTGTGATTCTCTCACTCCCCCTCTGCCCCTCTCCCCTGCTCACACTCTCTCTAAAATAAAATAAAATATGGAAACCAACTTGACAATAAAAAATAAAATAAAATAAAATAGTATCTGTGAAGACAAAATAAAATTAGATTTTTGTTTTTACTTTGATCAAATCAAGGAATGTTTAACACCATTAGGTAATAATATTCTCAGTAATACCCTCATATATAACTAAACTAATAGTTTTAGAACTAAAACAGAAAAAAGTTATTTCATCATTCACATAATTTATATGTAGGAAAGCAGAAAAGGTATATTCAAAATGTGCTCTTAAGTTCTGACTTAACAATATATAAACTTTATCCTGGACAATAAAAAATTATACTTCTTGAGCAAGAATTCTGTATCTTTATGACTGCTGTGCACTAAAAAACTTGAGTTGACAAAGGTGTATGGATTAATATCTCTCCAAAAAGACAAAATTTTTCATAAATTTTATACACTATTTATAGTACATCTTTAAATAAAAAGAACTAGAGAAAAGATTCATTGTAAGAGCTTACTTCTCCTTTATAACCACAAGAGGGAGCAAACATTTAACACATCTTTATGTGAATTTCATTACATACTAATTTTTACACAAGACTTTTAGGGGACAATAATTGGAAAAAAACAACTTCCAAAAAGTATTTGACTGTTTACCATGGGCTAAACAGTGTCTGGAAATACTGCGGGTAAAATATACAGCTCCTGTTCCCAGGCTTCATAGGACTTCACACAACAAAGTATATCTAGCGTTTTATAAGATTCTTTAATAAACGAATAATACTTCGCTCTTTTATAGCATTCCTAAAAACTGCAATTTGTAAGTATTCAGTCCAGAAACTACAAATATGATGGAAAAAGACTAAACAAATATCAGTAATTTATATTCTACAACTCTAGGAGGCAAATAACATGCATCATGCAGTTTATTATACAAAGAGTTCACAGTAGGCTCTACAATACAGTATCTTTTTCTGAATGGACTCCAATAATCTAAGCCACTTCATCTTTTTGCATTTACCTTAATCAAAATACAAGTAAGTTAACACTGACTTAGAGGAATTTGAGGTTATAGTTAAAGTATTTTAGGAGAGAGGCATCTTTAAAATGTACAATGAGGGGCAATTGGGTGGCTCAGTTGGTTAAGCATCCAACTTCAGCTCAGGTCATGATCTCGCGATTTGTGGGTTTGAGCCCCATGTTGGGCTCCATGCTGACAGGTCAGAGCTCAGAGCCTGTAGCCTGCTTCAGATTCTGTGTCTCCCTCTTTCTCTACCCCTCCCCCGCTTGCAAAATAAACGTTAAAAATGTATACATAAATGAATAAAATGTATGATGAGGGCACCTGGCTGGCTCAGTAAGTAGAGCATGCAACTCTTGATCTTCGTGTTTTAGGTCTGCACCCCATGCTGGGTGTAGAGATTACTTAAAAATAAAATAATACTAGGGTGCTGGGTGGCTCAGTTGGTTGGTCACTGACTTCAGCTCAGGTCATGATCTCACAGTTTAAAAGTTTGAGCCCTGCATCAGGCTCACTGCTGTCAGCGCAGAGCCTACTTCAGATCCTCTGCATCCCCACCACCTCTCCCACACTCATGCTCTCTCTAAAATGAATAAACATTTTTTAAAATGTGCTGATGAACAATAAAATCAGAATGCGAACAATGAAAATTCCCAATCACAGCCTATTAATAACATTTGAATAAAGCTATTTTTATATAATTTAAAGATTCAAGAAGCTCTGTGGACATCGAGAAGGATTAATATTAAGGAAGTCATACATAGGCACACCGTAGTCACATTGCTGAAAACCAAAGATGGAAAGTCTTAAAGACATTCCATGAAGAGAACAATGACAAGAATGGTAATTAACTTCCTATAAGAAAAAATGGAATAAATACAGGGGACAATGGAATAATATCTTTCAGTACTGAAAGAAAAATTATCAAACTAGAATTTTATATGTAGCAAAATTATCCTTCAAAATTGAGAATGAAGACATTTTCGGAAAAGAAAACATGAGAGTTTGTTGTCAACAGACCTACACATTATAAGAAATGATAATGGCAGTTACTTAGGCTGAAGAAAAGTGATACCAGACAGAAATGTGGATCTATGGAAGAAGTGAAGAGTGCTGCATATGGTGTGTGTGTGTGTGTGTGTGTGTGTGTGTGTGTGTGTGTATACACACACATATATATGTGAGTAAATATAAACAATTATGCTTGCCTTTTTATTATTTCTTTTCTTAATGTTTTTATTTATATTTGAGAGAGACAGACAGAGCTTGAGAGGGGGAGGGGCAGAGAGACAGAGACAGAATCTGAAGCAGGCTCCAGGCTTTACTAAGCTGCAAGCTGTCAGCACAGAGCCTGATGAAGGACTCAAACCCATAAGCAGCAGGATCATAACTTGAGCCGAAGTCAGATGTTCAACGAACTGAGCCACCCAGATGCCTCACCTTTTTATTATTTCTTAAAGAACATTTGACTAGCACAAAAATACACTGCGGAATTTTATATTTCATGTATAAGTAAAATATATGACAAGAGTAGCTGAAAGAAAATAAGTAAATGGACTTTCTTATAAGGTTCTTATATAAAATGTAGTAATATTAACTCAAGGTAGACTAATAAGTTATAGACACATATTGTAATTTGTAGAGCAACCACTAATAAATAGAACCATAGTTAAAAAGTCAATAGAGGAGGAGCACCTGAGTGGCTCAGTCAGTTAAGCGTCCAACTTTGGCTTAGGTCATGAACTTGCCCACTTTGGATCCTCTGTCTCTTTCTCTTTCTGTCTTTCACTCACATGAATGAAACCATGTGGTTGTTTCTTGGCATATCAATATTTTTATCTGTGCAAATTAAATTACTCCCAGATTACTGGTAGAATTTATGATCTAAAAAATCTTCAATCCTGAGGCGCCTGGGTAACTCAGTCAGTTAAGCATCCAACTTCTAAGCATCTGACTTTGGCTAAGGTCATGATCTCAAAGTTCATGGGTTCGAGCCCCATGTACAGCGCAGAGTCTGAGACCTGCTTTCCAATTTTATTTCCCTCTCTCTCTGCCCCTCCCCCGCTTGTTCTCTCTCTTTCTCTCTCTCTCTTAAAAATAAATATTTTTAAATGTTTAATCTTAACA
Source organism: Suricata suricatta (assembly GCF_006229205.1). Classification (NCBI taxonomy): domain Eukaryota; kingdom Metazoa; phylum Chordata; class Mammalia; order Carnivora; family Herpestidae; genus Suricata; species Suricata suricatta. Next base: position 102,239,184 of record NC_043707.1, on the reverse strand, counting down.
ATAAAAACATACTTCATTTTGGCATAATCCACATTGTAACTTTACATACTCTTCATGCATGTGTTAGTGGGAAGACTAATAACTTATGTAGTATTTCTCTGTTCCACTCAGTTTTGGCAGAGTATTTACTATTTTATTCCAAAGTAATCACTAAATAATGCTTGCCTCTTCTAAAATACAATGTACTTTATTTTTTGTTTGTTTATTTAAGTCCAAGTTAGTTAACAATAATGTAGTATAAAACAAAGTTCTTGATTAACTATACTGGAATTTAAAATAAAATAAAATAATAAAATAAAAAGATAAAGTTCCTCTATTTCAACCTTGGAGCCAGCCTGCCCTGGCTGGAATCAATTCTATCATTTTTGCCTCAACATCATTACTTTTGTTTCGAGTCCCGCTATTGGGACCTTAGGAACATGCCCAAAACTAACAGTACTCCCAGAAGAATGAGGCCAAAATGTATTTTTACATTTTTATTATGTATACTGCACATCTTATATATAGACATCATAAATACAGACTCATACCAACACAATACAGATGCTGGTAGATGTAAAAGTGAAGTTAAAAGAAAAAAAGCAGAAAAAGGATAATCTCTTGCTAAAGTAATCTTAACAGCAACCTAACAGCAATCCTAAATAGTACCTAAATAATCCTAAGAGCAACCACTGCCACAGTCAGCTTCAAAATAGAAGTCATTTAAATTAACACCAGTTTTTCATCTTTTGATCACTCTATTAGTCTCAGTAAATCCAGGGACACCAGAAAAACTTTGTTTTCCTTCTTTTTGTGTTTCACAAAGCTGCAAAAGGATGAAGGAATCAAAACAATAACTGGATGCAGCTTTGATTTTCTTTTAAAGGCAACCTTGTAAAGTACAGCACTTACTAATTTTTTCTACTGTTGTAGTCATAATGATAGAGGAAAAAAATACAGGAGAGGAGACGATGCAAAGAAAAACAAGCCATTTCCTTATAATTTCTTTTAAATTTGTCTATCTAAAATTAATGCAAATTTCATATTTACTTCATAGTAACTTTTTAATTTTTATAAAACGCAAATTTGTCTTTAAATTATTCTAGTAAATTGGTGCTACAAGAAGACATTGATATTTATTCTGTAGCTTTGAGTACTCCCCAGCATACCCATTTAAGAAAGGTGCATACATTAGATCATAGACTTGACTTTGGAGTAGAGCAAACTAGAGTCCCAAACACAGCCTTGTTATGACTACCTGCCATTAGGTAATTACTTAATCTCCTTACACCTCCACTTGTCATCTTTAAAATGGGGGGCAGGGCGGAGCACCTGGGTGGCTCAGTCGGTTAAGCATCTGATTTGCTCAGAACATGATTCCACAGTTCATGGGTTTGAGCTCCACATCAGGCTCTGTGCTGACAGCTCAGAGCCTGGAGCCTGCTTCAGATTCTGAAGCTCTCTCTCTCTACCCCTCCCCTGATCACACTGGCTCTGTCTCTCAAAAATTAATAAAATGTTAAAAAAAACTTTTTAAATAAAAATAAAATGGGAATAGTAATAATGGCTATCACAAATTGAATGGTATAATTCAATGAGATTGGATAATGCAGGTAAAATATTTATCACATAAGCCAAAGTAATACTGAGTAAACATTAGTAGTTACTATAATTACCATCTCTAAAAATCAATCTGTACAATAAAGGACTGCCTAGTTCATAGGGTGGTAAGAACTGTGAAGGATCTAATATTTTACTCACTTGCAAGCCAACAATTTAGCATGTTACAATTTCAAAGATGCTAGAGGAAGACACAAGACTCCTAGATCAAGAATAACGTACTTTAGGGGCACCTGGGTGGCTCAGTCAGTTAAGCATCCGGCTTCGGCTCAGGTCATGATCTCATGGTTTGTGGGTTCGAGCTCCGCATCTGGCTCTGTGCTGACAGCTAGCTCAGAGCCTGTAGCCTGCTTCAGATTCTGTGTCTCCCTCTCTCTCTGACCCTCCCCTGCTCGCACTACCTCCCTCCCTCCCTCCCTCCCTCTCTCTCTCTCTCTCTCTCTCTCCCTCTCTCTCTCTCTCTCAAAAGTAAATAAAAAACATTAAAAAAAAAAGAATAACGTACTTTATTACTCATAATAATCAGCATTTTCTTACGTGGGTTCCCAAGTCCCATTTCTCACATGGTGATACAGAGTAGGCCAGGTGACATCTGCACATGCAGTAGATTGCAATAAAGAGAGGAACCCTGAGCTTAGGGAACATTAATCTTTTATAATGGGCAGTGAGCATGGACACTTTCACTATGGAGGGGAAAAGTGTCTTTATCTCCCAAGCTGTAAGCAACTTGCCCTTTGGTACAGAAGGAGACATTATCTAAGCTGATCACAATGCAATACCCCTTAAAAGATAGTTCAGAACAATCTGTGTCTCTATTCATAAGATGTGCCAATATATGAGGCACAGAGCCTTGTCTCTTTCACTTCTAAGCATCTTGGCTGCTGACAAAGTTTCTCATGAGTATATGATTGTAACAGCCACTCTGATTATTCTGACTGACAAGAGGTTGGTACTAAATCCATTCAATTTGTTTCATACAGCATTTAATTAAACTTAGCTATCAACAGGCACCAGGGTAAGATTAACCTTCAGAATTGATTTCAACCATGTTTCTCAGAGACCTACCCCCAAATAAGTTGAAGAAATCCCAAAGAACATCAGGGTCTACCTCAGAAAGTCTGGCAGCTCTCTCCCTAAAGTTCTACGTGAACTTTTCCACTTGGCCCACAGCATTAAGCCAGGAACAAGAGAATGTATTAACAATTATATAGACTCTGCTTTAGCCTACAAGGAAGAAATCTACAGCAATATCATCCATAACAATGCTGGTGAGTTGAGGCTAATCTGAATGCTTTCCAGGGCCAGGGTATATCACTGATTATATCAGCTAAAAAGTTAGGAACAAATTCTGAACTACCTATTCTACTTGAGTAATTCCCTCATAGAGATAACTGTCTATGGGATGTGCATAAATAACAAATTGGTTATGACTCTGGGAAGCTTCCCCAAGAAATCAAGGATAGTATCAGGTTAGAGAGACCTCATAGTTAACCGAAGGCTATAAAATCTACTGGTCGTGTTCTGTTAAACACTCAAAAGTGCAAGAGTCCATATTTTTAGGAGGGAGGTATGTTAAAGAAGAAATTCAATCATGAGGGCAGAGATAGTTTCCTAGAAAACATGGGTTGTTTACAATTCCAAGTGGGACCTACATTAGTCTGAGAGACACAGTCAAACCTGAGTCCCAACATGACCTCCCAGCCAGGTGTCAGGCCTAGAGTTCCCAAATTCAGTTTGGGTAACTGAGTCTAATCCTTATTTTTGAAAGGACTGAATTAGAGCAGTCAGTCCAAACTGTCCCAATTGTCCAGGCCACCAGTAATCTGCCTCATAGAATCTCTGAGAGAAGGCTATGGAATGGGAGTGGGTAGGCATGAGGAGGTACCGACAGGCGTTTTGCATGGAAGGTATAGGTGCTGGGGCAACCCCTGCTTTTTCCAGTAGATTTTCCGGTAAGATTAAAGGGAATGACAATCAAATGATTAGACCTGAGCAGTCCAATGGAGGATAGCGCACTCAGCAGTCAATTAAATTTAACGTGCCAGAAAAAGTTTAGAAGAGCAGCACCAGGATATTTTCCTTCATAAGGAAAGCTTTAAGTGTGGTTATGAATGTCCCTCCCTTCCCCAAAGTTTCTAGAGTCTAAGGTGTTCCTTCCCTGGGTGTCAAGATTGTTGCTTTCCCTCCACTGCCACACAATCAGTATGCTCCATTCCAGTAGCTATAATTTTATCTTTTTCCCAATCATCTCCTACTCATACTCAGGACTTTCTCCTAGAAATGTCAGGTATGAGACAGTCAAGGGAATTTTTATTAAACCTACAGAAACCAACTTATAGTCTCTGCTGACCCACATGGACCATTGTAGGGGAACTCAGCAAGCAGTGTACTCAACCAGCAGTCATTATCCTTATGATCTAGGACCATGTCAACTCAACATGAAAATCCAGGTGGCTGAACAATTAAGTTTGAATTCCGTAGGACACCACCTTTTGGCAAGTGGTCACATAGTATACCAACAAGCTGGCACTACATGGCAGCTAGGAGAAAAAAAGAAGTTCCGTGCCCAGAAATAGGATAGAATGTGAATTTTCCAAACAAGGCTATAAACCTCTCACCCCATCTACCCCAATCATTACCCATGAAGTGGCCAAGTTAAAATGATCCCTTTTTGGGCATAGATGTATTCATCAGCCTAAAGGAAAAAGATGTTTCTATGTTCTACATTTATCCACATACCAGATGCCTGTGGATGGTAGGGAGCATGAAAGGTCCCTCAAATATCTTGACTATCAAGTTCACTATTGAGAGGCTTTTGAGATAAAAAGTGCACCAATGTCAACTGCAACTGCAAATGGCCCAGAAAGCCCAAAAGCATAACACAGGTTAGCTTCACAGGCCAAAATTGTGTGGCCAGTCAGCCAACTGGAATAGAACAGTAACACCATAACCAACAGAAGTGAAACAGCACTAGTACTTCTGAATGTGAGGTCAAAGTTCCAGTGTATTAAAACTGCCAAAAACAAGCACAAGCCACATCTCATGAAATATGGCTTCTCTTATTATGTGACAAGCAGGTCAACTTTTGGGAGGAGTCACAAGTATAGCATGCAATGCTATCCTCTGCATCAGAAATACACAGTCCTTAAATCTATACCCAGTTTATGATAGCTGATGTGTTATGACATCTAATGTGATGGATGGATCCAGACAACAATGATAGCTCTGGGCAGTGCAGGCTTAATCAGAAGCTTGACTCCAGGGGACTTCATTAGAGAACAGGCCCTTATTGTAGGCATCTACATGAGTGATCCAGACAGTTTGATCAGTAGCTATAATTTGTTTCCATAGTTCACAGCTTCAAAGAGAACTGTCTTTAATCTGCCAGTCTATAGTTTCCAAGGGGCAGACCAAATAGTAGGCCACTGGCAATAGGCCAAGGGGCAGTAGAAATACAAGTGTCATGAAGGAAAGTACTGGCCAGAGCTTTAAAAACAGCCGTGCAGGACCTGGGTGGCTCAATCAGTTGAGTATCTTGGCTTCAGTTCAGGTCATGATCCCAGGGTCATGGGATTGAGCCCCACATTAGGCTCCACACTGAGCATGCAGCATGTTTAAGATTCCATCTCTCTGTCCCTCTCCCCAGCTCACGCTCTCTTTTAAAATAAAATTAAAAAATTAAAATTTAAAAAAGCACAGCCTTGAATTCTATCCACTGAACACAGCAATCACATCCACTATCAATCTGCATAGCTGGTACAGAGAGGCTGAACAGCCCCAGGAGACAAGCAGACACAATCAGTTTCAGCTTGGCTGAACCACTGGTAAACTAGGCCCAGGTTTAAGGAAACCTCTATGAATTGAGGACCCCACTGAATCAGTGGCTTTGCTTTAGACAATGAAGGGGGGAATAAATATTACTCCAAAGGAAGGGCTGAGCCATAAGACATTATGTACCCTCATCCTCTTATCTCTCAGACAAACCAGTGAAAATTCTAACAGCTTTGCTTCATGCCCACGAGGTTGCAAATTTACCTCCTTTCACACTTTAGGGTAGGTGTACACAGGCCTGTAAGTGTTGTCTAAAATGAAGCAGAGCCTTCTGCTCAGGCAAGACACGGGGTGGAGGGAGTCTGACTCTGAATCTAAGAGACTTGTGAAAAAAATTCCCTCTACCAAAGAGGAGACTTGAGGGTGGTTAAGAGTTAGCAACAACCAGAAGAATGTTTAGGCAGCTGTCTTTGAACCTACTTCCTGGTACTCAGTCTGCAACCACCTCCCTAATTCTTCCTCATTAACAGGCAATAAAGTAGAGAAACACTTAACAATTTGGTCAACATGTTCAGCATGAATCCCCATAGAATCCCCTCAAATTCTGTTAACCAGCCCATGAGGCCCTCACCCTTCCTCTTCCAGAAAGCCACATGTCTGTCAATATACCTTCCTTGTTGCCAAAACTATCAAAGCAGTGAAAGATCTGGTATTTTTTACCCTACTTGCAAGCTAACAAGTTAGCCTGCCAGTTTCATTGATCCGGGTAGAAGACCTAAACTCCTGAGTTGGAGACAATGAACTTTATGACTCATGACAATATTCATAGTCAGAATATCAGCATTTTCTTATGCAATCCCCAGGCCCATTTCCCACAGTGCAACACAAAGTAGGCCAAGTCATACCTGTACACAATAGATTGCACTAGAAGAGGAACTCAGAGCCTAGAAAACCCAAATCTTTCAAAATGCAAAGGGTATGCATGCCTACCCTTTGTTTCAGAGGGAGACACTATCTCTGTCTTTCAAGGCAGCTCACTATACAAACATCCTTGAAAAGAGAGGAGAAACAAAAGCAGTCAGCGTCTCTGATCACAAGACATACAGAAAGCATGGAGAATTATATCAATGGATCCCAAAAACGTCATTATAGAATTTAGCTGTTAAAAGCCTAGCACAGTATCTGGTACATACAAAGCAACCAAAAGCTAGATACTAATGTTATTCCTCCCCCATTAAACCTAAAATAAGAGTGTTCAATTGTGTCTCCACCTCACTTTATTACATGTCAAAGGACCATAACTAAAAAATTTTTATATATAAATTATAAATTTATAATAAAATATATTTAATTAAAAATAACTTTTTTAAAGTATGCTCCACACCCAACATGGGACTCAAACTCCTGAGGTCAAGAGTCACATGCTCTACTGACCAATCTCCCCAGGCTTCCCCCTATAATTATATTTAAAAACACAAGTTCAGGGCACCTGGGTGGCTCAATTAGTTAAGCATTTGACTTCAGCTCAGGTCATGATCTCACAGTTCGTGAGTTCAAACCCTATGTTGGGACTGACAGCTTGAAGCCTGGAGCCTGCTTCAGATTCTATGTCTCCCTCTCCCTCTGCCCCTTTCCCACTCACACTCACTCTCTCTCTCAAAAATAAATAAACATGAAAAAATTTTTAAACAAAAAACCACAAGTTCAACCACTATTTTTCCCTTGTAAGAAAGAAGGTGGGGACCCGGGAGGGCACAAGAGACAAAACTTTCCTATCATTAACATTATACTACTACAGCTGAATCATTAAAGAGTCCAGGGAACCAGGGTAATTACAGGGGGGAAAAAAACAGGTGGCTGAAACCTAACTCTAAAACCATTAAGGTACATATAACCTGAAAAACTTTCAGCTTTTCTTTACCACAACTTGACATCACATCCTTCCTACCTCAATTATTCCTCTATAACAACAAATAAGTATAAAGACAGGTACGATTATTCTGTTGTTACCAAATTGCTTCTTAAAATTATCTCTAACTCACCTTAAAGCCAATGACTAATGATTTAAAAGGGTAATAATTTTGATTTGATATTTAAATCTCTACCAGTTTGAAAATGAAAACATAATTAAGAAGAGTGATTGGGGCACCTGGTTGGCTCAGTCTTGGAGCATGCAACTCTTAATCTCAAGGCCATGAGTTCAAGCCCCACGCTGGGTGTAGAGATTACTTAAAAAGGAAAAAAAAAACCTTTAAAAAAAAAAAGAGTGATTGACGCATAGTTCAATAACACCATTCAAATTTCTTGAAGTTATTGACCTCAAGCTCGATATTTTGCCATATTTCCTTACTGAGCCCTTTTAAAAGCTAAACCAGAAGAGAGGTGCTTTGTATTTCTCTATAATGGGTCACTTTAAAAATTATAATCCTCAATTCAATAAAACAGGCCAATTTTTATTCTTTCAATGACAAATTTTATTATTCAAAATCATTTCAATAAATGGTAGATACTTAAAAATATAGCTGACCCTTGAAAACCACGTATTTTAACTATGTGAGTCCACTTTTACACTTGGATTTTTTTCAATCCAGTACAGTACTGTATATTTTCTCTTCCTTATGATTTTCTTAATAACATCTTCTCTTGCTTGCTTTATTGTAAAAATACAACATATAAAATGTGTTAACTGTTTATGTTATCAATAAGGCTTCCAGTTTAAAGGCTATTAGCAATTAAATTTGGGGGAAGTCAAAATTACACATGGATTTTCAACTGCACGGCAGGTTGGTGCCCCAAACCCCTGCATTGTTCAAGGGTCAACTATACATACAAACTTACAATTCTACTCAATTTGTACTATAACAGCTAACATTCATAATATTCCTTCAAAAAATAGTCACTGAGTACCTCTTATAGATATTGTAGGAAAAGACAGTTAAGACCAAAGCAGTTGTTCAGTCGAAGAGCTGACAGCAGCAGAAAAAAACAAGTAAAGTGATTACCAACAATCTGGCAGAAGACTCAAAAGAGAAACATACATAAGACAAAACGATTAACCCTAAAACTGGGCACAGGGTACTGATGCTATAAGCAAAAGGCAGTCAATAGGTTTTAAGAGATAAACAGAAGTTTTCCAAAGGGCCACAAAAAATAGGGTAGAAAGGCATGGAGTCTGGGGTACCTGACTCAGTTGTAGAGCATACAACTCTTGATCTCAGGGTCATGAAATCATCCCCACAGTGAATGTAGAGTTCAATTGGTTGGAGGGGGTAAGCAGGGTGGGGTATATGGAGCCATTAAACAACAGCACATTCTACTGTGAGCATCTAATATATATAAAATACTCTATTTTCCTATGTCATAAGAATGCAACAGTACTTAAGATCACAAAATCAAAAAAGTCCCGAGAATGGATGTAACTTCTAAAGTTATCTAGATCAGTTGTTCTGGTGTGCCTGGGTGGCTCAGTTGGTTGAGCGTCTGACTTCGGCTCAGATCATGATCTCACAGTTCATGGGTTTGAGCCCTGCGTCAGGCTCTGTGCTAACAGCTCAGAGCCTGGAGCCTGCTTCCGATTCTGTATGTGTCTCTCTCTCTGCCCCTCCCCTGCTCATGATCTGTCTCTCTCTGTCTCTCAAAAATAAATAAATGTTAAAAAAAATTTTTAATAAAAAATATATAAAGTCCCAAGTGTAAATCTTGGATCATCAGTATCAGCATAACCTGGGAACCTGATAGAAACACAAATTTTCAGGCCTTACATAGAATGCACTCAATCAGAAACTTGGGGTACAACAACCTTAGGTTTAACAAGCCTTCCAGGTTACTCTTACGCAAATCGAAGTCCAAGAATCCGTGATTTAGATCAAGGTTTTTCAGCACTAAAGGCATTTTAAGGTGGAAAATTCTTCATTGTGAAGAGACACCTTGTGCAGAATGTTTAGCAGCATTCCTGGCCTCTACCCACTAAATGCCAGGGGCACCCTCTAGTTGTGACAATCAGAAATGTCTCTAGACAAAGCCTAATGTCCCCTGTGGGGAAATCATCCACAGCTGAACACCACTAATCTAGGTCAAGGATCAGCAAACTTCCCTGTAAGGGGCAGGGTTAATATTTTGGGCTTTGCAGGCCAAGCAACCAACTAATCAACTTTGCCATTGATGGGCAAAAGTGGTCAGAGACAATATGTAAATAAATATGCATGACTGCCTTCCAATAAAACTTTACTGACAAAAACAGGTGGTAGTCTGGCACTCAGGATGTAGTTTGCTAATCCCTAATCCAGATCAACTGCCTACATTATAACTGAATGTCCTCAACCCCAGCTGCTGGCAACTGATTGTCCTGACTCTATATGAATACCTAATCTAGTCCAGTCCTGTTTTCAGGTAGACATTGCTCTAGACAAATCTTCATTTCATAGACTGGGTAACTCAAACCCAGAAAAGATAAATGACTTGTTCAAAGAACCAAAGCCAAAACAACAACAACAACAAATGACAACAAAAAAACAAAACAGCAAAAAACCAGAGCTCTAGTCTGCCTAAGTGCAATGTTCTAACAAATGCTTCCTAGAGAGGCGTACAACCATATAATGCTGCTTGTGAAGCATTCAAATGTTCTAGCACTTTGCAGTACTAAAACCTGGAAAGAATAGTATTGGTTTCATGGTCGGGGGAGGGGAGTGAAATAACTTTATCTTAAAGGTCCAGATAGTAAATATTTTAGGCCTGTGGGCCATGATGTCTCTGACTCAACTGCTTACCTCTGTCATTGCAACAAGAAAGCAGTCACAAACAATAAATGCTATGGCTGTATTCCAATAAATCTTTATGTATAAAAACAGGCAGCCAGCTTATAGGCTATAGTTTCCTGACCCCTGATCTACAAAGTTCATAAACCCAGTCTAAAAAACAACAGGCATCAACCCAATCCCACTCAACAAATCTAAAGGCTCTTTATCACATGGCTTCTGACCACCTGTAAACTTAGAGGCATGGCAATAGACTGGAATGAGTTCTAGTCTAGGAACAATCAAAGTGCCAGGCCCATCCTCACTTCTGCCCTTTTGGCATATCTATTATATACCAGGTACTATTAATTCATTTTGTATGTAAATTTTATCATTTGGAGAAATTTCTGAATGGTGAGTCTTGTTTTCCTCTAAAAGTCAAGCCATCTGCCACATTAAACTAAAAAATAAACACTCTTATGTGTGCCTGGATAAAATCTTTGTTTCAAACCAACCCATGAACTTGGACCAGTCACTTCCTTTTTCTGATCTCAATTTCCACAAAAGGAAAAATGAGAAGCTGGAAATTGATGATTTCTGAAGTCCCCTGCAGAGAACAAGCGTATACTTTTAAATTATCAAAAATGAAAATAACGGGGCACCTGGGTGGCTCAGTCCGTTAAGCATCTGACTCTTGATTTTGGCTCAGGTCATGATCTCACATGAGACCAAGCCCTGCATTGGGCTCAATACCAGTGGAGCCTGCTTGACATTCTCTCTCTCCCTCTCTCTCTGCTCCTCCCCCATCCATGCTCTCTCTTCTCTCATTCTTTCTCAAAATAAATAAGTAAAGATTTAAAAATAAAATGAAAACAACTAAAACTTAATGAACTCCTTCTACATCAGACACCTGTTCTAATCACTTTACAAGCATTGACTCATTTTTCATATGAGGAAACTGAGGCAGAAGCATGAAGTGATTAGTCAAAGATGACAAGATAAGTGAGTTGCAGAGCTGTGATTTAAATCCAAACAATCTGACCTCAGACTCCATGCTCTTATCTACTACTAAACTTTATTCTACATGCCAAAACCTTATTTTCCCAATGACCAACAATCCAAACACAAATACAACATGCCTCGTATATCTAATGAGTAGAGACAGTGGAGAAAAGAAAGAAAGGACAATAATAAGACTACTTTCTGCCACGGTAGTCAATCTCCTGCCTACAGCAACCTCCCAGGAAATAAATATGATGTTCCATGGATACATAGTTTGGTCCCTAATCCACAACATCATAAAGGACACCTATCCATGTGGATCAATACCATTTCTACTTGCACACTCTGGCATCTCCTTTTTGTAGAAGATTCACAGCTTCATTTAAAAGGAAAAAATGTTATGAAGGTGCAGAAACTAATTTCAAGTGACTTACTGATAGTGTTATGGGAGAGTTCATGCTTCCAAGAGAAGCCAACAAATAAAAACTTAAAAGTCCATAGTGACAGTCCAATTATGAAAATGCATAAAGCAATCTAGGCAGCAAAGGCATCTCTAGTTTGAAAGACCAGGAGAGAAAAACAAAAACACAACTACGTCATCCAGGAAACAACTGAAAGTAACATCAAAATCAAGCCAAATTAGAAAAGAAACACTCCCTCTGTGACCACTGGAAATAGGTTCAGAAAAAATATTTTCTTAGCATGGCATATAAGGTTTTGTTTATTTTTTAACGTTTATTCATGTTGAGAAGGAGCATGAGAATGGATGAGTAGGGGGTAGGAAGAATCCCAAACAGGATCTATGCTATCAGCACAGAGCCCCACGCAGTGTTCAATCCCACAAACCGTGAGATCATGACCTGAACAGAAATCAGGAGTCAGACAGTTAACGGATTAAGCCACCCAGGCACCTGGATAGAGTTTGGTTTCTTAATAAAAGATACCACTATTAGTGAAAATTGTTCCTTTTTTTTCCTTGACTTGAGTAAAGTTATATATGACCTACATCTCTATATTATATAGTAACAGAGAAATATAAGTAGAAAAATATATGAAACCAACATGTGAGACTAATCTAAGTCGGTATAGCACCCATTTTGTTCCCAAAGAAAAATTATGTTATAAAAATGTACCTTAGAGAAAAAAGAAATTACCATTTCATTAATTAAAAGGTTAAAAGGGGAAAGGGAAGATTTTTTTTTGTTGTTCAGATAGACCCAAAATAAAACATAAGTAACATTACTAAAATTTCAGTATTTGATAGCAACTGCAATTCCATTTGGATAGCTTTTTCACATCTGTAAGTAAGCCAAATACATCTCAAAAATTTGTTTGATCAAATGATATTTACTCTACAACTCAACATTTAAAAAAAAAAAAAGGGCAAAGAATTCTACAACTACAAAAAGAACAGGATCTGGAACTTTTACCTGAATGCATCTCTTTGTTATAAAACAGACATTAAGGAAGAAAAAAAAAAACTGTCCTTATTTATTAATGCCTGCCTGTTTTTTAAACCCAGGAAATTCCTTTACATCCCCTCCTAGTTCTGGCCAGCCAAAACTGTAGGTGTACTATCTTTCATTCCTTTACTAGTAATATACTATACTAACACTATTTACATTTAAAATTGATTTTTTTGGACTATTCCAAATTCTAAACTCACTTGCCCAGAGATGAATTTACAAATAATTCATTAAACATGATGCTGTCATTCTCACCATTCAAGCTTTTCGTGATGAGACACTGTGGATAACAATATGGCTGTCCCTCAAATAAATTAGAAATAGAAATACCATATGATCCAGTAATTCTACTTCTGGATATATATCTAAAAGAATAGAAAAGACAGATTCAAACAGATAATTGTACACTAATGATTCACAATACTCAAAACATGGGACAGAAGTGTCCACTGACAGATAAATGAGTAAACAAAATATGGTTCAGCAGTTCCCCATAATCCACAAGGGTTATGTCCCAAGGATTCCCAATGGATGCATGAAACTGAGGAGAGTACCAAACCCTATATACATTATGTTTTTTCCTATACATACGTACCTATGATAAAGTTTAATTTATAAATTCAGCACAGTAAGAGATTAATAACCATAATAGAATAATCTTAGCAATATTATATATTGTAATAAAAGTTATGTGAATATGATCTCTCAAAATCTCGTATTTTATTGTACTCACCTTTCTTCTTTGATGATGTGACATGATAAAATGCCTACATGATGAGGTAAAGTGAGGTGAATGACCCAGGCATTGTGGTGGAGCATTCGGCTACTACTGACCTGCTGATTATGCATCAGGAGGATCATCTACTTCCAGATGACAGCTGACCAAGGGTAAGTGAAACCATGAAAAGCAAAACCACAGATGATGGAGTACTGCTGTATATACATACAGCGGAACAGTAGTCAGCCTTTTTAAAAATAAAGGAAATCCTGACACTTACTACTACCTGGATGAATGTTGGAAACTTCATGCTAAGTAAAATAAGCCAACTACAAAAGGATAAATACTGTGTGATTCCACTGATGAGGTACCTAGAAAACTCACATTCATAGACAGAAAACAGAATGGTAGCTGCCAGGGAACGGAGTTCAGAAAAATGGGAAGTTACTGTTTAATGGTTAATGTTACAATTTTGCAAGATAAAAAGATTTCTAGAGATGGGTGGTGGTGATGGTTGCACAACAATGTGAATGTATTTGATGTCACTGAACTGGACACTTAAAATGGCAAGTTAAGATGGTAAAATTTGTGTTATGTGTATTGCACCACAATTTTTAAAAATTTCTAATTGAGGGGTGCCTGGGTGGTTCAGTTGGTTGAGCATCCAACTCTTGGTCTCGGCTCAGATCATGATCCAGGGTCATGGGATTGAGCCTCCCCCTGCTTGATAGTGTCTCTCTCTCTCTCTCTCTCTCTCTCTCTCTCTCTCTCTCTCTCTCTCTCTCTCTCTTTCTCTCTCTTCCCTTCTCCCCTGCTCACATTCTCTCTCTAAAATAAAATAAATAAATAATAAAAAGTAAATAAAAAATACTGTCCCTTTCTCAAAAAAGGAGTAAAATGGGGGCAAACCAATTAGCAGACATTAAACTATAGAGAACAGACTGATGGTTGCCAGTGGGAAGATGGGTTAAATAGGTGATGGGAATTAAGGAGTGCACCTGTAGGGGTGCCTGGGTGGCTCAGTCCCTTAAGTGCCCAACTCTTGATTTTGGACCTCATGGGATCAACCCATGTTGGGCTCTGTGCTAACAGCATGGAGACTGTTTGAGATTCTCTCTCCCCCTCTCTCATATCCCACACACTCAGGTACTCGTTCATGCTATCTAAATAAACAAACATTTTTTAAAAATCATGTTCCTTTCTACAAAGGCAGCACTGAGCTCTCAAAATTACTATTAATTTCATGGTCATATGTTCACTTTTGGGTGGAGAAACTGATTTGCACAGTTACAGAAGAAACCAGCACCTTCCAAATATCTACATTATACAACTTGAACTGCAATCTTTAAAATTACCTAGTTTCTGGGGCGCCTGGGTGGCTCAGTTGGTTAAGCCTCCGACTTCAGCTCAGGTCAGATCTCACGTTGGTGGGTTTGAGCCTTGCGTCAGGCTCTGTGCTGACAGCTAGCTCAGAGCCTGGAGCCTGCTTCCAGTTCTGTGTCTCCTTCTCTCTCTGCCCCTCCCCCTCTCATGCTCTGTCTCTTTGTATCAAAAATAAATAAAACATTAAAAAATATTTTTAAAAAATAAATAAAATGACCTAGTTTCTGATAACTAGATCAATGTTAGTTTTTAAGTTACCCCTATGAAAAGTTTATTAATATAAAAAAATAGGAATAATTGACTTTTAAATTAAGTCCACAAGAGCAAACTGATCTAATCATCATTTGTGAGAGGAATATGAGGTTCTTATTAATATAAAAGGCTAATGTGGGGGTGCCTGGGTGGCTCAGTTGGTTAAGCGTCTGACTTTGCCTCAGGTCATGATCTCACAGTTTGTGGGTTTGAGCCCCATGTCGGGCTCTGTGCTGACAGCTAGCTCAGAGTCTGGAGCCTGCTTCAGATTCTGTATCCCTCTCTCTCTGACCCTCCCCTGCTCACGCTGTCTCTCTCTGTCTCTCAAAAATAAATAAAAACATTTTAAAAATTTAAAAAATAAAAGGCTAATGTGCTCAATATGTATATAGTTTCTAAATAATTTTTATTCTACCAATAATGTTCTTATCTACTTGACAATATGAAAGAAATCTTCAACATCTGGCAAACACTGAGAATGCCATAGCTTTTTCCCATTTTGTAAACAACTGTTCACCTCAGTGCCACTGGTTTGAAGAGAAAAACTTGGTAGAACATATTAATGTAATGAAAATTAAATCCCAAATGTGTGTCAGAACATCTTTGAGTACAAGAATCCTAAATATCCTACTTTTGGCCAGTATAAGGTTCATAGTAAGCATAATAACTGTCATAAATAATAAGAGAACAAGCAGCTATAAGCTGTCAGAGGAAGTAAAAAGTTTGGCGACATCTCAACAAAGTTATTCTTACCTTAAAGCTTTTAATGGGGTAAACTACTCTAAATTGTCTAAACCCATTTCTACCAGAACATGCCAATTTTATTTCTTTTAATGTTTACTTATTTATTCTAAGGCGGGGGGAGGTGGGGGCAGCAGAGGGGCAGAGAAAGAGGTACACAGAATCTCAAGCAGGCTCCAAGCTGTTAGCACAGAGGTGCACCGGGTTTGATCTTATGAACTATAAGCTCATGACCAGAGACGAAATCAAGAGTCAATGCCAAATCCACTGAGCCACCCAGGCACCTCAGAACATAACAATTTTATAACAGGATAAACTACTCCTAGAAATAGAGTCCTTTTTCATACAACCATATTCCACATTAAATAAAAGATTGGAGAATGAAAAAAAGAAAAAGAAAATAAAAGACTGAGACAAAAAAAAATCCTAGGCCATGCTAATCATACAAAACCCCAAAATCTTGTGGTCAACTTTTATTTTCAGAACACTTCTTTCTGAGTTTGGAAGTTACAGTATAATCAAATATAGATACATCCATATTCCCAATAAATCTGATAACGCCAGATAAGATAAACAAACCCTGGAAATGGCCATTACAATATTAAGTTGTAAAAATAAGGAACTTTTTAAAAATCAGAGAAAGAGGGAGAAGAGAAGCCCAACAAATAATCATTAAGAAAAAATACTGCTTGTGGCGCCTGGGTGGCTCAGTTGGTTGAGCGTCCCACTTCAGCTGAGGTCATGATCTTGCAGTTGTGAGTTCAGGTCCCGCATCAGGCTCTGTGCTGACAGCCTGGAGCCTGCTTCAGATTCTGTGTTTCCCCTCTCTCTCTCTACCTCTCCTCCCTCATGCTCGGGTGCTCACTCGCTCTCAAAAATAAATAAAAACATTAAAAAAAATAACACCTTCTATGCTAGGGTTAGACCATGATGTGCAACGATGACAGTATTACAGAAAGAAAAGTCTGTCTATACATAACAGTTGCTTCTAAATTAATCCCAAAATGACTGGTTAAAAATATCTCACTACAATAATTTTTTTCATGAAACATCAAAAATAGTGTTCACAGGGTATTAGCTCTAACCTCAAGTCTTTCATGATGAGATACAACTCTACTTTCAAAGGGCCTTCCTGAGATACTTCTATTTTAGAGTAACTATAGTTGGGCTAAGTAAAGGAATAACCTTTGCTTATCCTTTAAATTATTCCCAGATTTAGGACATCAATCAAACAATTCAAATCTGTAGGAGAGGGGAATCCACAAAAATGAATTGGTGATTTATTAAGCTTATGAATTCACTGCAAAGATACTTTGGCATATACTATTTGCCTCCTCCTTATCTTCACACCCTCCAAAGATTCCAACAAGGCATAAAGTCTCAGGTCTCTCATTTTCAGGGAGAAAGACCATACCCTCACCACTACCTTCACCACCTCGTACTCCTCCTCCTTATTTTTACTCTCCTCTTAACACACCACACCCACAACACCACGCTCTCCACACCCACACATCATACAACACACTCTCAAGGAACAAACCGAAACTCCTGACCCAAAATACCCCATACTTAAAAGCCCCACACTGAATACCCCCAAATTCTACCCATTCTTCACATACTACAGGAAACATTACACAGTCCACACACATATACTAAACTAAGTATTATTAACACCCCTCACCCAACAAATCCGTATATAACACCCAACCCAGTATATGAAGTGCACGTTCCCGGATGGTTCACCACACCACACACACGTTTCCGGATGGTACAACACGCATACACACACACACACACACACAAACACACACGCGCGCCACGTACCATACAAAAGCCCAAACCACACACCACTGCAGTGCTCAAACAAACCCAGAGAAGAGGCAACCCTTCTGTCACCAGGAACCCAGGAGGTTGAAGGTGGAAGAGGCACAGGGCCAGATACTTCACCTGAAAATCCGCCAGGATCATCTCCCGGTCCATGTTGGACGCCATGGCGGCCGCCGAGTTCCGCGGCTCCGGGAGCGAAGCGCGCACCTGGGAGGGAAACTGC
>NC_043707.1:102186073-102221369 GCF_006229205.1 Suricata suricatta | reverse complement strand
GCAAGCCGGCGGGCGGGCCGGCGGGCCGGCGGGCGGGGCAGCGCGGGAGACTAGGCACTCATGCACTCAGTAACCTTCAGGCGCCCGGGCCGCCTGCCTGCGCCCCGTGGAGCCCGCGCCGCAGCCGCCCTGACAGGGAGGTTGGTCTAGATGCCGGTCTGGTCTTCCTGTGGCTGGCCAGGATAAGGACAGGTTACGACAGCGCGCACCCGGCTCCCTTCAGCGGCGGCGAAACCGGCGGGGGCGGGGAAACCAGGCGAACCAGCAGGCAGCGAACCCCACGGCCGCCTCCGCCTCCGCCTCCTCTACTTCCTCCCTGGCCACCGCCTCCGCCCCTGGTTGGCCGGCGCCACGGCTGTCGCACATTTTGCCTGTCATCGAGGTCGCAAAGCACTGCTTTGCGGCTGCCACGTGACTGCCTTCCTGTCAAGCGCTGGGCGCGCGACTACCAGGCGGCGATCCGCGCGCCGCTGGTGAGACGCCAACCAGCAACTGCGGGAGCTTGAAATCCCGCAACAGGTTATTACGGTTTGGAACTAAGCAAAGGCCTCGGGATACTGCCTCCCCCTGGCTGGGGCGGGGATGAGAGTCTGAGCCTTAGGAGATTACATTGTCACATAAATACACACCAAGCCCCACAAACCAATTCAACATCGCACGGACCGTTTTACAAATAGCATTTCATAAATGTTCGTTTTCTCTAACAAAGTCTCACCAAAATACAATTTCATATACGGTCTTTAAGCCTCAGTCTCACTGTCAATACCTGCATACACACTGTCACACTCAAACGCCAAGTGCCTGACCCCTGCATCCTCAGACTCTCAGTAACAGAGGTAACCAGACTCCCATGATAGATATGCGGGAAACATGGAAGCTGGAAAGGTAAGACTATCGACCCCAAGAAAAAGATGAGAATTTGTTAGTTATGAGGAAAAAAAAATTTCTATTCCAAAAGTATAACATTTTTTTTTTAACCTGAGGCAACATCTTACAAATGGGGAAAACGTGAGTCCAGCTTTGAATAGTCAATTTAAAATTCTTCCATAAGTGAAGAAATGATATTAAAATACTCACCTATTACTAAAAGTTTCCATGTATGGTCAGCAGTTGATAGGCTTTGAGACAAGAATATTCAAAGGCTATGTAATGAAGTGTGACCATTTATAATTGTCATACTGGCTGTAGGAAAAGTGACAGTGACTTGAGAAAATATCATCTTCTGATCTGTGGTAGAGCATGACTTGCCTTGAAAAGTACATAAAGCCCTGAAAGAGTGAAGTAAGATTGCTGATTTTGTGCTGTAAAGTAGATACTAGTGAAATCACCATGTAGAACAAGGCCTAGCTCTTTGTATTCCCTGAACACAAGGAAGAACACTATGGTGTTCTAAAGGTCTAGGTTTATTCTGTGTTTTCCTTAAATGAAAATAGTCTGGCCAGAACTCTCATGCAATAATCTGTATTTATACCAGAATTAACAAGTAAGGAATAGAACCCTCCACAGCCATATGATGCCATCCCATCAGAAGTAGTTCCAAAATAAAGCACAAATGTGAATCATGAGGTGAAACACAGAACCAGCAACTCAAGTGTGACAAATCAGTTGCCCCATTCATATACCTCATTCTCAGCACACGGTAGGTGAATGATTTCTCAGTTACAAGGTCAGGATTAATGCAGCCCTGAAAAGCTGAGGTTTTTCCTC
This sequence comes from Suricata suricatta, assembly GCF_006229205.1. Taxonomy (NCBI): domain Eukaryota; kingdom Metazoa; phylum Chordata; class Mammalia; order Carnivora; family Herpestidae; genus Suricata; species Suricata suricatta. The sequence goes on along the minus strand of NC_043707.1, from coordinate 102,219,662 downwards.
TGTGATGGCATGTGTATATATTGCAGAACCCATTCAAATCCAGTGCTCATCCCTTCCTCCCTTTTCTCCATCTGGAAATTAAAATAATGTGGTAATGTAGAAAGATGAGAAGAATGCCCTACATATTCAGGTATATGGATCCTAGTACTGCTTTTCCAGCTAATTAACTAGGGGAACTTGGATGGGTCTTAATCTTCTGACATGACTATTGCAGGTGATAAAACAATCATGAGAATTCATGGAAAATAAAATATTTTAACAAAATGAGCATAGATTTCATAGCATCACTGGGCTTCAGATCTAATTTTTCCCCTTAACAAAAAAAAAAAATTCTCCACTCACCATGTCTTTATCTCTAAAATGGGGTTATAAACCGACACATGAAAAAATGCTCAACATGACTCATCATCAAGGAAATACAAATCAAAACCACAATGAGATACCACCTCACACCTGTCAGAATGGCTAACATTAACAACTCAGGCAACAACAGATATTGGCGAGGATGCGGAGAAAGAGGACCTCTTTTGCACTGTTGGTGGGAATGCAAACTGGTGCAGCAGCTCTGGGAAACAGTATGGAGTTCCTCAAAAAATTAAAAATATAACTACCCTACAACCCAGTAATTGCACTACTAAGTATTTATCCAAGGGATACAGGTATGCTGTTTCGAAGGGGCACACGCACCCCAATGTTTATAACAGCACTATCAACAATAGCCAAAGTATGGGAAGAGCCCAAATGTCCATCGATGGATGAAGGGATAAAGAAGATGTGGTACACACACACACACACACACACACACACACACACACACTGGAGTATTACTCAGCAATCAAGAAGAATGAAATCTTGCCATTTGCAACTACATAGATGGAACTAGAGAGTACTATGCTAAGCAAAATTAGTCAGAGAAAGATAAATATCATATGACTTCATTCATATGAGGGCTTAAAGACACAAAAAAGATGAACATAAGGGAAGAAAAGCAAAAATAATATAAAAACAGGGAGGGGGACAAAACATAAGAGACTCTTAAGTATGGAGAACAAACAGAGGGTTACTGGAGGGGTTGTGGGAGGGGGGATGGGCTAAGTAGGTAAAGGGCATTGGGAATCTACTCCTGAAAGCATTGTTGCACTGTATGCTAACTAACTTGGTTGTAAATTTAAAAAATAAATTTAAAAAACACAATAACTAAATAAAATAAAATAAAATGGGGCTTATAAAACTTATGAGTAATTGTGGATATTGAGTGATATAATGCTTGTGAAAACTTTTCAGAAACCATAAAGCTCTCCAAACATTAGTTGCTATTACTCTGTATACCAATATCTAAATGTTATCCGAAGCCCACCCCTTTCATGAAACAGGACAAAGATTCTTCTGCTTTCTAATTACTGCTCTTTGCAACAGAATTTAATGTTCTGGTAAATTCTGTAACTTTTTTTCTCTAATTGTTTCATCTATTAATGTTTTAATCTCTCCCCAGAGGCTGAAAGTTCCTTGATATTATAAGCCATTTCATCCATTGTTTTTATATTTACCATAATTCATATATAGAAAAGTATTGGGTATATAATAACAACCAATACTTTTGAATTTATTGACTTATTGGATGTCTAGTATGTATATGTATTTTACACATCTTATCTCACTTAATTCTCACAACAGCCATTTTACAGAATAAAACACTACTGTGAGAGGTTAATAATTTGCCCAAAGTCATGCTACAAAGTGACAGACTTAGTATTCAAGGCTAGGTTAAAACTAGTGCTCATTCAACTTACCCTGTTATATCCCTGCAATTCACCCTCCATGTTGCAAAGTTTGCACACTTCCTGAAGAGACTGATTCTTCCCTATGATCTACTTATTTATTGATTGGGTACATAGCATCCAGAGTAATTCTCCACTGCAGAAAACAAAATGAAAGAAAAATAAATATTGAATTAAAAATAATTGTTTTTCATTTCCCCAGAATTATTTTCTTAGAAACGATTTCATTTGTTCAATGTCACAGAAAGAAAAATATATATATATTGATTGTACATAAGCATTAGCAAAGGAAAATAATTTTAATCTATCCATTCCCATAGTTGATCTACTGCATTAACTCATGGAGCAGCCTAATTCAAATACAGATCTTTTTCTAGAATCTCCATGATCTTTGATCTTACCATTACTGTTTTAAGAGGAATTTTTATTTCATCTTTCAAATACATGTGATAAAGGTTATTTGTAGTTATTTTGCTGAATTTTCATTTGAAATAATTTTAGATTTATATTTACTTACCTTCTATCCAGCTTCCTCTAATGTTACCATCTTACATAATCACGGTACAGCTATCAACACTAAGAAATTAACATTGGTATACTACTATTAATCAAAATCTGGAGGCTTTTTGGATTTTTACATTAATTTCCTTTTTGTTTCAGGGTCCAATCCAGAATTTTTATATGTAGCCATTTATTTCCTTAATAAATTTATTTCCTAAGTTTCCATAGCCACTTCCAATCTGTGATAGTTTCTCAATCTTGACTTTTGAAGAGTAGTGGTCAGGAATTTTAGAATATCCCTCAAATTGGGTTTGTCTAAAATTTTGTCGTAACTATACTGTTTATGGATTTGGGAGGAAGAATACCACAGAAGTAATGTGCCCTTATCAAGTATTATCAGGGCACATGATATTAACATTACTTATTACTGATGGAGTTAATCTTAACTCTATGGTTAAGTTAATCAAGCTTTTTAACAATACTATTCACTTCTATAATTCATAAGAAGATCAACTCTACCACAGAATTAGATCCATACTTGAGTAATCAAAAATATATTTCATCTAACAATTTGAGGCTCTTTAGGAGTCTAGTGTCTGATCTTTGACTCTTAACTAATGGGAAAGGCATAAGATTTGGGGCCATACGATCTGAGTCCAAATCCTCTTTCCACTACTTACTGGCTTTAAGTCACAATCGCTAACAAGCCTCAATTCCTTCACCTGAAAAATGGGGATAATTACCATATTTAACTCAGAAAAAAATGGGTATAGTTGCCACATTTAATTAAGAGTCATGAAGATTAAATAATGTGCGCATCAAACATTATAACCATTAAACAATATACATATATTAATTATTGCTATTATGTTTAAGCTTTTGAGTTGCTCACTGGGCATTTATTTTCTTACTTTACAAAATGACCTTCATAAGTGGTTGGAGTACCCATATAAGAATAAAATGGCAAAGTCACAATTATGAAGTGATAAGGTCCTAAGGGTAGCAGTCTGTTTTCCACTTCTGTGTATCTATGAATACAACAAAAAGAAAGATTTTTGATACTAGGTAAATAAATTATAGCTACCACATACACATTTCCATATGCTAATCATTCAGAAACTGTATAATTGAGTCAATGAGGAAAAGGACAAAATAATTTGATAAATTATATTTCTATAAGCTCTTTAAAATGAGTATGAACTGTTTGGGAGAAAAGATTTCTGTAACTGTTAGTATTTCATATCCAACTATAAAGCCTGTTTTTCAGTGTTTGAAAGACATGTCACTATTATCCTAAGAGAGAAACCACTGCTTTCAATATATAGATGCTTAACTGTGGATCTTTCTTATATGCCATGTTAGAATGTAAAATTAAAGGCAGAGATATTCACCTTTCTATACACTTCAGTGAACTAGCACTTAATACTAGATTTTTCTTGGAGATACTTTGTAGTGCCTACCTATGCTCTCTGAACCAAGGCTGGAACCTCTGTGATGCCAGCTGTGGTTTATACAATAAGCAAGCTAAGTATATGCTTTAGGGCACCAGCAATGCCAAATTAAAAAAACAAAAAGATTTCATTAAAGAATTTAGTATTTCAGCAAAGGCACTGAAATAGTCATCATGGGAAAAATCAGAATTTTATTGGACTTTTTACTCATACTTTTTGGCTTTGTTTTTATTTACATATGAGGTGGGGTGATGGGACATCAAAACCTTTTCAGGGCTTACAATGCCCAAATATCTTAATCCAGTTCTGTATGCATCTTAAATTATCATTAATTTTATTTACTCAGCTAAAAGTATTTCACAAAAATTATAATAAATATATATCTATACAGAGCACAATTTAAGATTCTTCTTCACTGCAATATCTTCTCAGCAAGAAACCATAATAAATGCTAAAAAGCAACTATAAATTCGAAGTATCTAAATATATGTAAGAAATGAAAGGAGTTAATTCCTGGTGTTATAGTAATTCATACTTGACTCACAATTCAAGTTTAGTTACCTAAGAAAAGAGCTGTAGTTATTTTTTTTCTCAACAGTTCTGTTAAAGAAAACACTGCAATCTACCTGCTAGCCAATCTCTTGCTAGATATTATACAGATGTTTCTGGTGTGTTTTATTGCTAATACTCTCATTACACTTCAAGGATCTGGGTACAGATGTTGCTTGAGGATATGCTTGCTAGAGGCCAGCTCTAGTTAGACCACTTGTCATTTTTTGCTTGGTTTCATTTTGACCACTGGGTGCACCATGTAACCGTGTTGCATGTTTTTAAGGACAAAAAAATATATATATAGAAACCAGTAGTAAATTAATCTTACATAGCTAAAAGAGGAAGTTAAAAGTACAGACAACTAGTGTCTCAGATGACTGAAATAAACGATTGGGGCAGAGACTATTTACTTCTTTACATTTAGACACCCTAACCACGCCCCCAAAAAACCCCCAAGCCCCCATCTAAGTAGTAAAAGGTAACTTGAGCAATAAAGAAATGGCCTTGTTAGAAAACCCTTCCCAAGAATTAATGTAAAGTTGTCTTTAAAATTGTTTTTCTCCCTTTCCCGGAAGAAATGGATTATTTCATTGGTTCTCTTCCCTTGGAACATTAAGTCCTCAGAGTTCGTCATGATTTCCTCCCTACACCGTGTCTTCAGTTTTTGTAAAAATCGGTGTGTGAAGACTTTTGCTTTTTCTGAGCACTGTTCTCGCTGTCAGTCTGGGTCTTTTCCTCCACCCCCACGGACAACTCGCCTACTTGGACCCCGGGAACTGGTCTGGCAGGTGCGAGGCCAAGGCCCGGTATTGAGGGAAGGCTGCGGAGTTTACACTGTGCGCGCCCCAGAGGCGGCGGCGGCAGCCTTAGGCCTGGCCGCCCGAATTTCGAGAGCCTAGCAGGGGAGCACAGAGGCGAGCCGGCCTGCCCCGCTAGGGCGGGGAAAGACTTGGTTCGCGCCAGCTCGCTCTCCACCTTCCAGCAGCCAGCACAGCCGAGCCTCTAAGGCTCTGCGGCTCTCCGCAGCCGTCTTAATTAACAAGCCTCTTCCCCCTCACCCGCCCCCGCCTGGCTCCGTGAGTCCAAGGTTTCTTGTCGCAGACTCCATCCCGCCCGCCAGCGGGAGGAGGCCAAACCCGGCTACACCGAGTAGAACTCCGTTCTAACTGAGGACTGGTCGCAGGGAGGGCGGGTGGGAACCAGCGCTGGAGACGCTGGGAGGGTGGTGGTGAGCAAGGAGGCTGGAGGATGGGCGCGGGCGAGGGGCGGAGTCAGGCGGGTTGCAAGCGCGAGCGCCTCCTGGTCAGTGGGCGGGGAGTGGGCGGTGCCCGGCCTTCCCGCTCCCGCGGCTCGGCAACTCAGCGGAGCCTCCTTAAAACTCTGCCGTTAAAATGGGGGCGGGTTTTTCAACTCAAAAAGCGCTCAATTTTTTTCTTTTCAAAAAAAGCTGATGAGATCGGAAAAAAGAGAGAAGAAACCGGCACCGTCTCTACAGCGGCAACAGAAGCAGCAATTGTTTGAGCAAAAAAAGAAGCCAGGGAGGGAGGGAAGGAAAAGGGCTGAACGGGGGACAACGCGCAAGTGTCTCTAAGGGTGAAGAGAGCAGAGACCGGCGATTTGGGGGCGACCAGCTACAAAAGAAACTGTCACTGGAAGCGCTGCGGCTCAGGAGGAAGCAGTGCTCCCCGGCTCGGCTCCAGGGCACAGCTAGCTGGCGGCTGCTGCCCTGTCGGCGGTACCGGCTGGGGGCACAGGCCAGGGGACCGCGAGAGGTTGGCGAGTGGCACCGGGTTTCAGAGCCGCTGGGTTCTCGCCGAGAGGGCGGCAGGACTGGCTGCCCTCTGGCATTGTGGCGACTCCCCACACTCAGACCTTGGCCTGCGCTTCTCTGGACGCTCCCAATCTCCGGAGGCCCCCCAGAAAACTGAGAAAGGAAGGAAAAGACGGCGGCAGCAGCTCAATGAACCTCTACAGTGGGAAGTCTGAACTGGCTCGGTCGTAGGCGGGAAGTTACCGGTGGGCTGCCCTGTGCAACCGCGATGCTGCCGCGCGCTGCCCCAGCAGCCCGGGCCCCATAGACGCTCTCCGCAACGCTAGCACCCTTCCTCGCGCTGCTGGGAGTCCCGGGACCTGGTGGGGCCGGCATGACCGACTTGCCCCAGGCCCGCCGCGCGCCCGGCCGTCTCCGGAGACGCGCTCCGAGCCTGTCTCCCACGGCCTCTGAGGCTCCGCAGGGCTGCGGCAGCCCGGCGGGCGGGCTTCGGAGCGTTCCCACCCGGCGTTAGCTTGAAGTTCGGCCCGGACGCGAATAAAGGCTCCTCCCGAGAAGCCGACGCCACTAAAGAGTCGTTACGACCTGTAACTTGAGGGCCACGGAACTGCAACTCCCGTTTGCCTTTGGCGATCGTCTTTAACCCCCGGAGCACGTAAGCATCCAGCCGCCGCAGCACTCTCCCTACAGAGGAGGACGAAGGACTACCCCTTGGCGAGAGACGGATGGAGACCGAGCCCCTCCGAGGACTTGCCCCAGCGGTTCTGGCTAGCGCAGCTCAAGTCACCACCGTGAACAAGGGTGGGTTAATGCCTCCCCCCCACAAAAAAATGTCCTTTCTTCCGCGGTATTTTCTGTCCTGATCTAGTCCCTTAAGTCTCCGCACACATTCCTCCCGGAGACTGTAGTGTAGGTACGTGACAGCTCTGCTGACATTTTAAGTCCAGAGTAATTTGCCAGGAATATATGTGTGTCTGTGTGTCTTTCTGTTGAGTCACCAGAATTCTTCACAGGGGTTAAGCTAAAAAGCGAGGAGCGGAGCCCCTCTCCAATGGCTCAGTTTTGCTGAATAATCACGTGTGAATCGAGGGGCGGGCTTTTGGCAGGCAGATCTTACTAGTATTTACTACCAAGCTCTACTCCAGATTAACCATCCCAGTCCTTCTGTCAGTCTCCGATGCCATCATGCAGCCTGGTTAGGAGCAAAGGAAAAGGGAAAAAGAAAAACAACTAATTCATCTTTTCCCGATCGTCAGGACCCTAAAGAATGGCCGAGCCTTGGGGGAACGAGTTGGCGTCCGCAGCTGCCAGGGGGGACCTAGAGCAACTTACTAGTTTGTTGCAAAATAATGTAAACGTCAATGCACAAAATGGATTTGGAAGGACTGCGCTGCAGGTTGGTATCCAGAGAGGTGGGGAAAACAGGTCAACAATGTTGCCTACGTGACCCGGGTTTCTGGAATAACGCCTTTTAAGCTTTCGGGGGTGCAAATTTTCACTGTTTTTAAGCCTAGTTGGTTGCCATATTTTATATCTTTAAGTGGATCCAACTCCCCAAAATGACGTACTTTGAACAAACTCGTCAAATTCAATAACATCCTCGATATCAAGTGAGTTCTAGGTTTGGTCTTAATTTTTGGAATGTTTTTGTGACGGCAAGGATTTAAAAGTAGTCCCAGAAGCGCCGAGGTGTGTGTGTGTGTGTGTGTGTGTGTGTGTGTGTGTGTGTTTAAGACAGCTCTGTAAACACATTATTATGATTATTATTTGAAGTAAATACACTGCTATTAGTGGTTTCCGTGCTTTGCTCCAATAATTGACTTTAACGTTAATTTTCTTGACTACTGGTGAGGGTGTTTTCCCTTCAAATGCTTCAAGTTTTGACAAACGACCTTTCCTCGTTTGTACTGGGTGGACTGGACACGGGGACAGGATGTACATTTCACAGTTAATGTAATACCATCCACCCATTTAGGATTGAGGAGGAATAAAAAGTTGAATTTTCTAATCAGAGCTCAATTAGTAGTATTTTTGTCTCTGCGGTCATGCGGCGGTATGTTCTAATTTTCAGTAATTAGATTTACAAGCAAGAAATGAAACAAGCCCAGCTGCCAAGTATTGTACCTGATAATTTTTTTCCTCCTGTGATGTTAGTTATCATGTAACTTAGTTGAAAGGCTTAGAAACAGAAAGATGGCAAAGTAGTCTTAAATAGTTGCTTTATCAGACTTCAGATGGTACTCTTATGAACTAATGCTTATTCGGAAATACAACACTTGAAGCTGTTTTTGAAAATCTTTTGGGGAGAGGGTTTTAGAGTGCTTTGTTGTAGTTACAAGAATTAGAAATTTAAGTGGCAGGAGAGATATTAACATACGAAGTTCAGTCTGTACGTTTTAAGTCAGAATATACTGACCTTGCAAAAATGTCAGTATTAAAAAAGCTTATGCTTAGATAGTAAATTATTTATCTTGTTATTTCAGGTAGATTCTGGGAATAAGGATTTTTTTTTCTTTGTCCACCTAGTTGTTTTGAATAGGTTTGATGATAACAGCAATGCTACGAATTTAATATATTGAAAAGTTTTCTATTGAAAATACAAGATTATATAAATCTCACAAAGAATGAGCAACTTAACCCATGTTCAGAATAAGATCTTACAGGACTTTTGACAAATAGGAAGGCTGGGAGATTAATACTGACAAAAAAAATTTTGACATTTTTAATACAACTTTGCAATCTTGTTTATATTAAGCACACTTATCAAGATACTAACACCCACTTACTGTGGCTTAATCCTAGTATATATAATGAAACACCCACAAACAGGAGTCTCAAGGTTTATTTTCAGTATGTATAATCCTAACTCTGAAGTTGTGTCATAACTCAAGAAAGAACTTTCTTTCAAAACAATCTCCAATGTTACCATTATTTTCTGTGAAAGATGGTAAATTTTCTTCTACAATTATGTTCATTTAACTCAGTTGCAAAAGCTTTCTTCCCCTTTCTAGTGTAAGCTTTTCAATCTGGATAGTATCAAGGGCCTTAATCGCACATTTGCTTTACAGAGATCTAAGGTATCTGCCCTTATTCTTCCCAGTCCAGGTCCTTAAATGTTACTAAATCTTTAGAGGCAGTGTGGCAAAAATTAGATTGTGCTAATTTTTAACCAAAAACTATATTTTATTGAAATTCTCAAAAAACAAATTATGTCTCATTTTTACTATTGCCCAAAGGAAGGGCTAAGTCAGCAGGGTTTTATCAAAAGGGAAGTTTAATATCTTGGCCATCTATATAGCTTGCATTTATAAAATATTATTCATTCTAAATGTATTTTATAACTTAATTTGTGATTATTTTTTAAACAAACAATTTAAAGAGATGAATCAACTTTGTATGCATCTTCCAATGTATTATATTTAATTTCACAAGCATTTGAATATCTACTATATAATCTATTATAAATTTAGATTATTATGAATATACCTAAATATAAATGAAACCATTTAAAATGCTGAACTATTTTCTGGCATATTAATGAGACTACATTTTTTTCACAACTAAATTATATGTGTTGTATAATTGCATGCTGCTCTACAAGACATTTTATAATTATGAGAGCCTAAAAGAGATCCCTTTTAGGGTGAAATGTATTCAAACAACAGTAGATAAGTCTTTGTCATGTGAACTACTTGTATGTTGATAGCAAATTTTAATACCACATTCTGACTTTTCAAATGTTGGCCGTTTACAAATAGCTATTCCTAAATGTCTGATAATCACTGCAAAAGGAAATAAGATGGCACCACCAGTTGATTATTAAATGAGTCCAAACCCAAGACAAAGTTGTCTGTCTCAAAATACACATTAATTATCGTATTTTCTCCTCTCTTGTTCACTTGAAAATCACTAGCCAGAGTCAGTAATACAGTAGGATGACTGTTGCATTCTTTTCAAGAACAATTGCCATGCAGTCATCTCCTATCTAATGCATGGTATATCATGAACTTAGTTTTAGATAAATCAGTATCACAAGCAATGGAGAAAACCATTGCTTATTTAACACCTTAATAATCAGGAACATTTGAAAATTTCTAGTGAAGGATTCTAAGCACTGAATATACCTACTAGCCATATGAAATAACTTGCAAGGAAAAAATTAAAAAAAACACTTGGAAATTTGAGCTACATCTATTTGGAGAGAACTTGTGAAAATTAATAATTTAAGAAAATATCAGGTCTGGTATTTTAATCATTTTTATACAAGGTGATGGAGTCTGATGTGTGGAAACACTTCTGTGGGGATTTTAAGAAACATTTCTTTTCGGTAGCTATTTAGAAAATAAATTTTACCTATATTTGATTTTTCATAGCCAATACCCCAGGTTTTATATTTTATGAGCATAAGCAAGCAAACAGAAGCCTCTCAAATTCCATTTCTTTTATTTTCATAAATTCATGAAATTACACAATTCTTCATAGGATATAGAAAATTGAGTCATGGGTGAATTTTATACAAGATGGACTGGTTATATTTTATTGATCAATTTATCCCACCTTTGGACCAGTTTAAGATATTCCATCACAGGAGCTCAATTTTTAGAAGTCTTTTACTTTTACCATCTAGTACTTTCTTTCCTGCATTTGAGCCCTTCAAACCCTATCATGTGGGTCTTCCCCAAGCACTCTTTCACCTAAAATAAATAGTTACATAAATAGAAGGAGAGATAGCTATTTAAAAATATTCTTGTAGGAACACTTGAAGGATTCTCCCGTTTTCTCTTCTCTCCTAGGTTATGAAACTTGGAAATCCTGAGATTGCCAGGAGACTACTACTTAGAGGTGCTAATCCCGATTTGAAAGACCGAACTGGTTTTGCTGTCATTCATGATGCAGCCAGAGCAGGTTTCCTGGACACTTTACAGACTTTGCTGGAGTTTCAAGCTGATGTTAACATCGAGGATAATGAAGGGAACCTGCCCTTGCACTTGGCTGCCAAAGAAGGCCACCTCCCTGTGGTGGAGTTCCTCGTGAAGCATACGGCCACCAAAGTGGGGCATCGGAACCATAAGGGGGACACCGCCTGTGACTTGGCCAGGCTCTACCGGAGGAACGAGGTCGTTAGCCTGATAGAGGGAAACCCAGCGGAGGGAGCTTCGAATTTGCAATGAATGTGGGGAGGGCTCTCCCACACTGCCTTCTATTTTGTCAGTTAATTGGTTGGCTGTCACTTGTTAAAATTCAGTTTTGTCATACTTAAGCAGCTAGTTAAATCTCAAACTGCTAAGTGGAAATCTTACTACAGGTTTATGAATATATTTAAGCAACATCTTTTTCACCTGCAAAATCCTGAGTTCTAACATGTAATTGCAAATAGCTTTGGCTTTCTCCTGAATATGTTATCTTTCCTTGACTTTTTCCTTGCTTCTCCCTTTGCCAGTCTCAAAGCCCAACTTAGAGACTTTGTTTTTAAAATGGTTTGTCCTGCGCTTCTTTTGCCTAATTAAAACACTTTTTCAAAACAGGACAGTTTTTCTGTTATTTCCTCTATTACTCCCACAGGTTGCCACTTGCTAAGGAGACGTGTACTAAAAGATCATGATGCTTTAAATCTTCACATTGAAGAAAGTAGACCAACTGAAAAACTAGGCATTCCATTGATGATTCAGATAATCTTTCCTTTCCTCACACTTCCCCCCAAATAATTTACTTGGTGAGTAGTATTTCTGCCTAACAACAAAATAAGGACAACATTTTTTGAAGACCAAACCTGAAATTATTTCAGTCTGAATTTATCCTAATGTTCAATCTTCCTCTTTTCACAAAGTTAAGTTAAAAAGTTGAAAAACAGGTTTCAGAAGTAGCGATCTGAAAACAAATATATGTTAACTTATATGTCATTTTTAAAAGAAAATGCCACCTTGAAAGTATTTTTGACTAGTTGGATTTTTATAAATCACAAATTGGTTAAATAATATATTTTTCAAAATTTATACTATAAGTATACTGTCAAGCTTTTTCTCCCTGCATGTCAGAAATGTAAATTATACAATTTTAAGTCTTGAACTATAACGCAAATACAAATTTTCAGGCAATAAAAAATACAAGAAAAAATATATAAATTATGTAAGGGTCATAACTAATTTTGTATACCTGTAAGGGTCTTAACTGCAGCATAATAAATATAGAAATTTTTACAATAAATAAATAGGCTACTTCTATACATGGTACTTGATTCCCACAAAACTTTTATAGTAAAGGCTCATAAAGTCTTTTAAAGCATATGTTTCGCTAAAAATTAAAATTTTTGAGTGAAATAGAAATAATACCAAATTTCAAAGATAATTGTTCAGTATCTACTACTTAGTCTCATTTTAATTAAAGATTTTCACCAAAGGATTTCAATGCTGTTACCATTTATAAATTTATAAATACATTATTCATCTTCTCCTACATGAACAAAGATGTTTTATGTGAAAGCTCCCTCTTTCTACTTTATAAGCTCCCTGCCCTGGCTCCAAAAAGAACAAAATACTTCAAGGTTTATTGAAGGACATGTTTCTGATGCCTGCCCTAACAAGGATTGGAATGGTCAAAGGCAAGTGGTTTTCAATAATTTATTTTCTGTGATAGTATAAAAGAATACAGGAGAAAATGTTTAATCCTTTTAGCACTGAAGTTCCACCTTCCTTAAGTGTAGGAAGACTTCAACTTCTGCCACCTTTAATCACAAATTACTGAATAAATTTATTTTTGACAGCAGCATGATGTTAAATTTAAAATGCTTATTTTAAAGTTTTTTTAAAGTAGAAATTGAGATGTTTTGAAGGAAACAGTGTTTTGGATTTTAAAACCAGAATCCGCATACAAAATACACTGCTTGGGAAAGCTGAATACTTTCAAAACACAAGGCTATACTAAAAAAAAAATACAACTATACTTCTTACAAGTTTCAACTGTAAAGATGGACATTTCTGAATTTAAAGTGGAGTTTACTAAACTTATCAGTATCCATCAAGCCCCTGCATTAAAATTACTCTTTAGAAATGTCAAATATAAAGGCATAGGGTGTCTATTAAGCTAAAGAGAAGTATTTCTACAAGTTGTTTTGTTCTTGGGTGGCTGGAGCACAGTAAGGGGAGTGGGAGCACGCTCTCCCTCTTCATTAGCCTAAATTTACTAAGCATTAAGACATCACCACATCTCTCTGGCTCTTCACAGGAAATAGCTTTACTAATCTAGTATTTTAGAAATGAGTTTTGTGGTCCTCTCTAGGAAATATGAAAAACCATTATTCAATCTCTCAAAAACCTCAATATTCAGCACGACTTTGGACTTGTGGATTGTATAGGATGGAAGAAAAGGTGCTGCCGAGTTTAATGGGATCTAATTTGCATCGAGCTGAGGTAGAGATGGGTCTGAACTTAATTCATAAGCGGAGTGGAGAGGCTAGCGCAAATTGATAGGATGATCAGACCCCCAGGAGACAACCCAATATAAACGATGGAGGGTACCTAAAGAGGGATACGCTCTTAAATTCAGTTCTTCACTGCGCCCGCAACCACTTTTGGAACCCTGGGCTCAGATTTTGCTCAGAAAAACTGAATTCAGGTTTACACCTGGGACAAGAGGGGGACATTAACCAGATCTCAGGCCACGTTCTAGTCCTTGAGCCACCGAGCAAACTGCCTTTTGCCATATTTCGGTAGAGAATCAATAGTTTTCTGATAAACATTTCACGTTTCACAGTGGTGTGACGAGGTCCTCCTGCACACACACTATTGACTAATAAATAGACAAAAGTATTCTATCCCGGGAAAACAATTCAATTGGTAATATAAAATTTCCTATCCCGTTGATCAAACGAACGCTGTGGAATCTGTAGCCGAGGACTAGTTTCGAAATCTCAGTTCCCAAAAAGGTGCTTTCGGCTTTTGCCGGGTGTGGAAAGGAGTCCAGAAGCGCTGCAAGATCACAGTGCTGGGGAGAGAAAGGGTCGTACTCGCGCCCTTCCAGACTGCCCTAAGCTACCTTCGTCAAAGGACTCCGGGGGGACGGAGAGGGGGTAAAACCCGGGTCTTGCTATCTCGAGACTGTTTTGATTTTACACGGCAGTTCCCCCCGCCCGCTAACCCGCAAAAAAAAAAAAAAAAAAAAAAAAGCGGATCCCCGGAGGGACCTACTGAGAGGCAGGAGACAATCTTCCAGCCTGAGACCCAGGGTAAAGCTATGTCCATTGCCAACCTAACCAAGCCGTCTATGTAGTGGCTGCGAAGACATCCTTTCGGTCCCTTAGAAACTCTCCAGACTCCAAACGCAGCTCCCGGCTCCCCAGCGAGGAGGCTGGAGCCCAGAGCTCCCTCAGGGCGCGCAGAAAAGCCCGGCGTGGGGGTGGGGGAGTTTCAAAACCGTTAGCTCGTGTTGTGTTTTTTTTCCCCCTCCCTCGCTAAGGTTTCTTTTCTTTTCTCTTCCTGTCCAAATATTTCAAATTTCCGCGCCTTAAATAACAGTCTCCTTTTATTTAGTTAGTTTCCTCGGCAGGTTTGGCCGCCCACTTCTCTCTGACCCCCAACGGGCCCAGCGCGTCTCGGGCGCCTCGGTGCTGCCTCAAGCCCCTGCGCGCTGCCCCCAGCCCAGACTGCGTGGCCCAGAGCGGGCCCGCCTGAGCCCCAGCCCCCTCTTGCAGCGACCTCGCTTGACCCGGCTCTCTGGGCACCCACAGCCAACTAAGGCCGCCCCCCACCCGGACGCCTGTCTACCTCCCAGCTCGACTTCCCTCCCCGGACTTTGGAGCCTTTTCTGCTCGGGGATTTGGATCCCGGTCACCCTGAAGCGGCGGAAGGGCTGCGGGAATAGGAAAGCAGCGGAGGAGACCAGTGGCCGGAGCCTGCCCCAGCCTCCACCCGCGGGTAACCTTGGAGGCGCCCTCGGAGTGAGTGTGTGCGTTGCTGAGCCAGCCGGCTGGGGCGAGCGGGCGCACAGTGCAGCGGGCAGGAGGCGGGAGCTGGGGGCGGGGAGGGGGAACGGGCCCCGGTGCCTGCCGGCCGCTGCCACAGCGCCCCGGGAGCTGCGGGCTACTGGGACGGCCAGGGTCCCCGGCCCTGGCCTTCAGGCAGCGGTCCCCGCGGAGGAGGCAGCCATCCCACTGGATGGTTCCGGCGACCTACGCCTGAGGACTGGGGCCGGAGGGCGACGTGGGAGCAGGGGCAAGCTGGCCGGTGAGTGCCTAGCTCTCCGCCGAGGTGAGCTGGCGGCGAGACGCGGCGCGGCTGCTGGAGCAGCTCCACGCCCAATACCAGTGCCAGCACTCTCTCCTCCCCCCGTGACAGCTGAGGACAGCCGGGCTCCGAGCCTCGCGTCCAACTGAGAGGAGGCAAATGCACCTCTGGCTTCTCAGCCCCTTAACTATTCGGGAAGTTGCCCTATGATGTTACCTTCCTTCTAAAAACTGCTAGTCATCCAGCACTGAAAATGCACGTTCCATTGGAAAGACCCTCGGCGTGAAATACAAAGATTGCAGGCCCGCCGGCACTTTTGGTGGGACCGGGGTGTGCAAAAGTACCTAGAAGGGGTCTTCTTGTTTTGTTTTGCTTTGTTTTTACCCGGAATAGATAAAAGAAATCGAGTATGGATCTTCAGCAGTGTCTCAAAAGAATAAAAACTCTCCAGCTCTGGATATTGACTTGGTAAATTAAGGTTCCAGTGAAATGTTTTGCCATCTGCTTATAGAAACACTGTGCAAGCTTCAGGTGTTAGGAATGTGGGTTTGGAATTTTCTGTACTGTCTTTAATTCTCAAAGGCATTAAGTAACAGGATGGTAACACCCCCGGCAAGTGAGCAAAGGTTATCCTTGCCACCGCAGCACCTGCAAAAGCACAAGTGGAAACTCACATATTTTGCTTCCTGAGTTCTAAAATGGCTTCTGAGCGGTCCAGAGGTACCAAGACATACAAGGAGGGGGGTGGGGGATGAGAAAAGAGTTTGTACACTTAAAAAAAACACTACACAGACATTATTACCCTTCAATTAATCCACCTCACCTCTCTTTCTCTCAGCCCCCATCCTCTTTGGTCAAGGAGCAATTTTAATGTAGGCCTATTCTATAATTCTATGTACAACCTCTTTCTCTTCTCTCAGCCTCCCCCCTCAACACAAAAGTCGGCCAAAAACCTCAGCTCTTTTGCGGAGGAAGTAAAAAAACCACCAATCCTTATCCAAACTACCCGTTATTTCTTTCGAGTACTAAGAAGAAATCCTATATATAATCAATACTATGAAAGAAGAAATAATTTAACAGGAGTTTAAACGCATTTAATTGGTATAATTAGACTGATATTAATGATCTTTTAACATGAAAATAATGAGACAGTTTCTGCAATTGATAGGTGAAAAGCTAAAAAACTCCACCAACATGTTTGGAGACATAAGCTTCTGCTCCATAAGCTTCTGTATATTTAATCAGTACAGTAGTTATTTAGAAAAAAAATAGATCCTTTATCTTGACCATATAGAGTACCATGCTGACTGATTTTATTTTAGTTGTATGCCTTAGTTTTTCAGATTAGTTATAAATAGTGAAAGTTCACATATAAAGCAAAACTGACAACACTTTTAATGTTAAAATTTTAATTTGGAAATGCAACTAAATTATCACAATCACACTAAAATACAGTCTTCTCCCCTGTTTCTTCTAAGTGTACAATGTGCGCAACTTGCTGGTGAAGGAGTCTGCCCTGTTTTTAAAATCTATACCTTGGAAACATGATTTCCTACAGTGAAAAATAACTCACTGGTCTTTAAGAATAATTATCCAATAATTTAGCTATTCTGTGCACAGCTAATGTAATAGCATCTCCTTGTCTTACATTTTGGAACTATTATAAAAGCCATTTTGGCCCAAATAGTTCTTATTCAATAGTTTGCTCCTTCAGATATTTTTACTAAAAAGGGTCCTCAATGATGCAGCAGCATTCTGATGTCCATTCTGCTAATCCAAAAACTTCAGACCAAACTATACAGACCATTTTAAAAGGAACATGCATTTCTTCTTATGTCAAAGTTTAGAACAGATATGAATGTTAACATTTGAAAGTCCTAGAATAACTAATTTGCAAATCCGTTATTATAGTGTGGTGATAATTCAAGATGAAATTTTTAAAACTTCATATATTAGAAGAATAAGTGGGATCAAATTATTAAATTAAGCAGCATTTTATGATGGTTAATAGTACAGTGTCCCCTATCTCAGTATTCAAAAAGCAATAGTGTGTATTCTGGTGTGATTTTTAACTGTGAAGAAAATAACATATAATAGTCATTACATATAGAAATAATTATTCCAGTCTCTTTTCCATAATCACCTATTTTTTGGCTGTACCCCCCTTTTTTCTTTTTCTTTTTGTATTTTTGTGCATCCACATTTTAGGTGATGAACAACAGAAGCATGTATTGTTATACTAAATCATATATTGTTATACTAAAAAGTAACTGTTATTCCCATTAATTTAAATTAATCATAGGCCTGTAAGTAAAAAAAGCATTAAGTCTGTATTTTATTTAAAATGAAGTTAGCAAAAAAAGTGTGGACATTGGGTTGTAGCAAGTGTATATTTATGTTTTTAATGTAAATTTGCTGGAATCTTAAAACCTATTTAATATTTTGACATATGTTGAGACTTTTAGTGTAGGATCAAGATCTAAAAAATCTTAGATTTCTGGTCTTGAGAAAATAATGTATTTTAACTTGCCATGTTAAGATAAGGCCAATTGTTTTAACTAATAAAAAGTTAAAATGTTGATACTTTAGGAAAATATGAAGGGAGGACTGATAGCAAATCTAATGCAACGGCCTTTTAAAATAAAATTTTCTTACTGGTAAATTGTATATTTTATTTATAGTGATTATTATTTTACAGTTAGATTTTGTACTTGGCACATAGATTAGAGTTTTCTATGTTTATCTAAAAGCATACAGTTGTTCTCATGCAAATATTCAAAATAACACTTCCTGGCCCTATCCTATATTGGTATTTTTATGTACATGTGTGTATGTTTAGGTATTTCTTATTAAAGTTCATAACTGAGCAAGTAGATATTTTGAACAAATACCATCTATTCACTTCATATTACTATTTTTAAGATGTAAAATCATGACCTGCTATAGAAATAAATGTAAGCTGATAATATTTTAGATATAGGTGAGATCATTTTCATTAATAATCCAGAGAAGGATATAAATTAAAATCTGAGAACTGAAAACACTGGGGCAGGTCCTAGTTCTACCTAACTTATTTTTCCAAATTCTTGTCATGAGGCAAATATATACATATGAAAGCAACTTAACATCCACAATCAATATAATCAAATTTGAAATAATAGAAGTAGTATCGTGACAAGAGGAAGAATGGACATTTAAAATGTTTTAGACGGCCATGATTGTAGGTTAATTTAATTTCAATTACATGATGGGCAATTTGCTAAATAATCCAAAAGCAAGGATAGAACAAGACCAGTAAAAGATATATCTGCCCAGGAATTCAAAAGCAGGGCAAACAAGACCAAAAAAATTTTTTTCATTATACTACCATAGGAAATAAAAACAAGTTAATTTTCTTGATATGGATAATTTTATAGTTTCCAGTGAAGTTTTCTACCATCTCACTTGGATAATGCTTTTAAAACATATAACTAGAAAATACCACCTACTACTTATGGTTATATTTAAAAAATGTATATATGTGTGTGTATACATATACATACATACATACATATATATACATACATACACATATATATAATGTTTTACTTAAATACAACAGACACATATTCTGTTCCAAAAGAGCATGTTCAGCACCGTTCTAAAAGGACAAGTGGATGCAGTTGGACATCTGGACTAGATTGAGGGGCTGTTTAACGTGAAGCCCAAGTAGAGCCACATGCGAGAAAACACTGAATTGACTGAATGCTGCCTAATTTGCTTAAGACTAATCAAAATGGCTCTGAACTGTGTTACATTGTCTATAGTTGCTTAAATACACAATATACCTACTGGGAAAGTGATTAACTTTATATAAAGACACTTAAAGGAAGGAATATATAGATTTTGCATCCAGAAGGACATCACAGATGTCACAGGGAAGATATTAATGTAGCAACATAAAAGAGAACTGTACATAATAATATCAGCTGAAGATAAATGACTGGTTTCAATTTCTTAAAAAGGCTTATTTTTTAAAGATTTAAAATGTTCTTCAAACATACAACTAATATCTATAAAATACACAAACTTATCGATATTCTAATTTTAAAAATTTCCACAAAAAAGTACCCTGAAGTACCTTTGAGTTCATCAGATCCTACTGAAATATCATGTACTTTACCTTAAGATCAGCAAGTAAATTTTGTGGCTTATCAATGTAAAGGAGATTTAAATAACAGTGCTTTCTAAGGAGGATGTGATCTTGAGTTACTAAGATGATATGGGAATTTTTAGTAGCACATTTTTTGTACAAAAAAACCCCTCCATATTATACTTAGGATCAATGTAAGATCAATTTGACATTTCTAGAATAAAGTAATATTTTATATCATTGTTATAAGTTTAAATATGTAGAATTTAGGTAGTAGAACTCTGTATGGCCATTGTGAGATATTTTTATTCAGCAACAGAATAGACCAAAGAGAAATTAGATCAAAATATAAAATTCAGACATAAAATTCAAGTTATAGAACAACGATGATATTAAATCAACCAAGAGAAAAATTGTCTCACATGATAATTTTCTGTTAATTTGGGGAAAAGAATGTAAGAAAAATATTTAAATCTCTTTTCATTAGATTAAAAGATTGCTGCCTTCTTATCCCACATTGTAGGACTAAAATCCTAAATACTTATAAAAGAGATATGAGCAGGGGCACCTGGATCACTCGGTGGGTTAAGCATATGACTTCAGCTCAGGTCATGATCTTGCAGTTCATGAGTTCAAGCCCCATGTCAGGCTCTGTGCTGAGAGCTCAGAGCCTGGAGCCTGATTCCAGTTCTGTGTCTCCCTCTCTCTCTGTCCACTGCTCCTACCACCATCTCTCTCTCTCAAAAATAAATAAACATTAAAATAAAATTTAAAAAAGTAAAAGAGATATGAGCATCCTAAAAAACAAATGGCTCTTTGCTTAGGAAGTGTATTAGTAATTGATCTGAGAGGGTTCTCTGAAGTTATTTTAATGCAGTAAGAATATATTAGCATATAAAAAGTGCTGAATTTTGTCATTTAGTAGGCTATTGTAGGTATACAATAGGAGATACTTTAAAAATGTATTTTCTTTCTGGAACTTCTTAATTTATATGGAGACTAGTTCAATTTACATTTCAGTAAAAGAGAAAAGGAACAAAATCAAGCAAGTTAATAAATCAATATTTGTTATTTTGTTTCTGTATTACCTAATTTAATATTCATAACCCCTCTCATGGATTGGGCTTTATTCTCCCATTTTACAAGTTAGGAAACTCAGAATTAGGGATGCTAAGTAATTTGCCCATATTCACAGGCTAGTAGTTTATAGCATATTGATACATACCTGTCTCTTCTTTTACTTCATTATGGCCAGATGGAAAGATCTTTCAGGAGAATTACCATGTATTAGTCAATTCAATAACCACATATTAAGTACTCACCATTATAGTCATTTAATAAATTTACAACCTTGGGACTAATTATATCAGAGGATTCTCACATCTGTAAAATGGGGTAATAATACCTAATTTTCCATGTTATTGTAAATTATAAATGGAATGTCTGTAAACCTCCTGGTACTCAGTAAGCCTTTCATAAATGGCAATTATCCTTGTGAGAAATACAAAGCAACAGAAAATCCATTCTTGACCTTGGGGGACTTAAGAGGTATCTGGGTAAATAAAGTTTACATATGGCACACATGTAACAACTGGAAAGCAAGCAAGATCTAAGCAAGTGCGTGGGAGTGCGTGGTGTAGGCTGCACATGCAAGAAGCAATCTTATTAGGGAAATTCTTATTAGAAGACTTACGGTATAGATTTAAATATCCTATAGTGGACAACTTTCCTTATTGAGAAGAAAAAGGGAAAGTCACCTCAAAATAATTGACTGTCATCCCATTATGTACTCTCTGAGGGTGTCTACATCTAACAAATACATCAGGTGAATAATAGAAAGAAACCGCAAGGACATAAAATATATTATTAAAAGCATAAATAAGTTGACATTTTGAAAGGTGTCTTTCATTACTTTGGTCTAAGTAACTGTGATACTCTGATTCAAATGGGAATAGAAAAATACCTAGGAGTTTCATGATCATTATACAGTAAGTGGTCAGCGTAAGCTAGTGAGTGAATGGTTTTAAAGCCAAATAAACTTTATTTATAAATCTGGTACATACTATGTATCTTCTCATTGTGGAATAGGCACTGATCCTTTCTGATTCTCACTTCTACATTTGTAAAATGGGTATAATTTTATTTACATTACAGGGTTGTAACAATTAAGAATAATATTTATTAATAAGTCACTTTGTAGTCTAATATAGGAAACTTGCTTTGACATAAACCAGAGATTTCCTGAGACTTATATTTAGTTATATTAATCAGAAAGAAAAGAAAACCCCTCTTAGGAGACCATAACCTCGAGTACCAGAGATATTTGTGGGCTAAGAATAAAAACTTTGAGTTAAGACTTAAAGTCCTTGCTCCATGCAACTATACACATCTATGCCTGTGATCAATATGCAAATGTATTCAGTTGAATAACCAGTTATTTTTTTATTTAAGTATGTCCCAAAGTGGGACTTAAACTCATGACCCCAAGACTGAGTCACATGCTCTTCAGACTGAGCCAGGCAGGCACCCCAATAACCACTTATTAAGTACCTATTATATGTGAGATATTTTTCTATATGCTGAGTATACAAAGGTGAGTAACTAGCAATTTAGAAAGAAAAACAAATACCATATACATCGTATAACAGGATATTAGGCATAATGAAATCTAAAAGAAATAATAAATTGAACTTGGAAAGTAATAAGTACCTGAGAGAAACCAAACTCCATTTTCTGAAAGTTATTCTAGAAGAGTCAAGTAGACTCTCATTTCCAACAAAATGAAGACTATGTTTTCTAAAAATAAAGATCCCAAAGCAAGAAAAATAAATTGCTGGATAAAATATTTTTTAAAACATATTTTGGAATGCAGAGTGCACTGGTAAGAAAGTAAGGGAAATCTACAGAGACAAAAAAAAAAAGGAGGGAAAGTGAGTCCTGATTCCAATTGCTCTGGGGGGCATCCACTGATCTCTAATAGTTTCCTGAGGTTGCCATAACAAAGTATCATTAACTGGGTGGCTAAACCAACAGAAATATATTGTCTCACATTTCAAAAGGTGTGAAGTCTGAAATCATGTTGATTCCTTCTGGGGGCTGAGAAAAAAAATCTATTCCATCCTTTCTCCTACCTTCTGGGAGCTTCAGGTGTTTTTTGACTTGTAGATGGTATTCTCCCTGGAGCTTGGCATTGTTGTCCCCTCTGTGTGTCCTGTTTCCCCCTATTTATAAGAACACCAGTCATAATGAATTAGCGTCCACCCCAATAACCTCATTTTATCTTGATCCTCTGCTAAGACTATTTCCAAATAAGATAGTATTCACAGGTACTGGGGGTTAGAAATTTAATGTCTTTTGGGAAAGACCCATTCGGCCCATAACACCTGGTAACCTAAAGTTTTGATTTTAAAGAGACTCAAGGAAAGGATAAAAGACCAATGGTTAGGGCAATCATGAAATAGAAAAACTGACAAAAAGCTCCTTTATAAAGCTAGAACCCCCACCCCAAATGGTAACATGCTTAAGGAAAAGTTAAACTAACTGTCTGTACAAATATTTTGCCCATTTTTATTGTTTCTTATTTGTTTATTTTCTTATTCAGTGTTTAGACTCCTTTGTGTATTCTGGATACAAGACCTTTATCAGTATGTGTTTGTAAATATTGTCTCAGTTTGTGGTTTGTCTTTTCATTTAATCTTGTCTTTTGAAGAGAAGTTTTTAATTTAATGAAGTACAATTTATCATTTTATAATTTTCTGGTTCACGCTTTGTGTGATCCAAGAAATCTTTGCCTAAGCCAGGGGAAAAAGGTTTTCTCCTAGAAACTTCATAGTATTATAATTTACATTTAGGTCTGTGACCCATTTCAAATAAATGTTTATATACAGTGTGAGGTAAGGGTTGAAGAGATTTTTTTTTACTTGCATATGTATATCTAGTTGTTCTAGGATAATTTATTGAAAACACTATCCTTAACCATTGAATTATCTCGACATCCTTGTGGAAAAATCAATTGACCATATATATGTAGGTTTAATTATGACTTTCTATCCTGTACCATTGATCTACATTTTTATCATCATGCAGATGTAACACTGTCTTGATTAGCATACCTTTATAATAAATCTTGAAATCAAGTAGCCTTGAAATCAACCCAACTGTATTTATTTAAATTTAATTTTGATATTCCAGGTCCTTTGATTTCTGTATACATTTTCAAATTTTAGAATTAGCATGTAATATTCTCAAAAAGTGGTTGAAATTATGTTGAATCAATAAACCAATTTGGGAGAACTGACATGTGAATAACTTTGAGTCTTCTAACCATGAATATCTCTCTACTTATTCACATTTAAATTTTTCTTTCATTAATATTTTGCCACTTTCAGTATACAGATCTTGCATAAAATTTGTAAAACCTGACCTCACATATTTCACATTTTTAAGCTGTTTCCATTTTAATTTGTGATTGTCATGGCCAGTATACAGAAATACAGTGACTTTTACAATTCCAGTAAACATACAGTGTTACATTTGTTACAGGTGTACAACAGTGATTCAATAATTCCATACATCACCCTATGCTCATCATGCTCATTATGACAAGTACACTCCCTAATTGCTATCACCTATTTCACCCATACCCCACCCACCTCCTCTGGGTAACCATCAATTTGTGCCCTATAGTTAAAAAAAATTTTTTTTAATGCTTTATTTTTGAGAAAGAAAGACACAGTGTGAGCAGGGGAGGGGCAGAAAAAGGGAGACACAGAATCTGAAGCATGCTACAGGCTGTGCTGAAAGAGCCTGATGCAGGGCTTGAACCCAAAAATTGTGAGATCATGACCTGAGCTGAAGGTGGATGCTTAACTGACTGAGCCACGGAGGCACCACTGCTCTCTATAGTTTAAAGAGTCTCTTTTTTGGTTTGTCTCTCTCCCCTCTTTTTTTTTTGCCTTGCTCATTTGTTTTATATCTTAAATTCTAAATATAAGTGAAACTTTATGGTCTATGTCTTTCTCTGACTGACTTATTTCACTTGGCATTATACTCTCTAGCTCCATCTGTTTTATCGCAAATGGCAAGATTTCATTCTTTTTTATGGCTGAATAATATTCCATTGTCTATTATAACATATCTTCTTTATCCATTCATCTATGAATGAACACTTGAGCTGCTTCTATAATTTGCCTGTTATAAATAATGCTGCTATAAACATAGAGGTGAATGTATCTCTTTGAATTAGTATTTTTTATTCTTTGGGTAAATACCCAGTGATACAGTAACTGGATTGTGGAGAGAAATACAGTGATTTTTGTATACTGGCCTTATATCCTGCAACCTTACTAAACTTACTAATTATTTTAGACTTGGGTTTTTTTTTTGAGATTTTCATGCACAGCCATATTGTCTATAAGTAAAGACAGTTTTATTTTTTCCTTCCCAATTTGTATGTCTTTTATTTCTTTTTCTAGCCTTACTGCTTTAATAGAAGCAGTAAGAGTGGACATCCTTGACTTACTTCTGATCTTGGGTGAAAGCATTTAATCTTTCACCATGCTGTTAACTCTAGATTTTTCATAGATGCCCTTTATTAGGTTAAGGAAGTTTCCTTCTATTCCTAGTATGCTTACACTTTTTATTTTAAAATCATAAATGGATGTGGAATTTGTTAAATTTTGTTCTGCTTCTATTGAGGTGATTATTTGTTTTTTTTAGCCTATTAAAAGGATTATATTGATATAATATTTTCAAATATTGAATTACTTTCATGTTCCTAGAAGAAACCTCACTTCATTTTGATGTATCATACTTCTTACATATTGCTGGATTTGATATGCTAATATGTTGTTAAAAGAGTATGTTCATGAGTGGTATTGATTTATATCTTTCTTTCCTATTAATATCTTGCTATAGATGGAATATTTGTATCCCCTTAAAATTCATATGTTGAAAACTAATGAACAATGTGATGAAATGAGGAAATGTGGGAGCTACTTTGGTCATGAGGGTGGAACCCTCATGAATGGGATTAGTGTTCATATAAAAGAGACTCCACAGAGTTCCCTTCCACCTGTGAACAAGAAAGCAGGCCTTTACCAGACACTGAAGCCTTGATCTTGGACTTCTCAGCTTCCAGGACTATGAGAAATAAATTTCTGTTGTTTTAGGTCACTCAGTCTATGGTACTTTGTTAAAGTAGCCCAAATGGAATAAAACACATCTTTTTCTTATTTTGGTGCTAGAGTAATGCTGACCTCATGAATTGGGAAGTGGTTTTTTCTATTTTCAGAAAGAGTTTAAATAGATTTGATATTATAACTAACAAGTGTCTGGTGGAATTCACCAGTGAAGCCCTCTGGAACTGGAGTCTTCTTTGTGGCAAAGGTTTTATCTACAAATTGAAATTTTAAAATAGATATAGGGTTATTCAGGCAATCTGTTTTATTTAGTAAACTTTGGTAGTTTGTGTCTTTCAAGGAATTTGTCCATTTTATTTTTACAGTCAGATTTTTGGAAAGTAAGTTTGTCATAATGTTGCCTTATTTTTTTAAATGTCTGTAGTATATGTAGTTATGTATCCCTTACATTCTTAATATTGGCAATTAATATCTTCTCTCTTATTTATTTATTTTGATCAATTGAATATATAAATTGTATTGAACTTTTCAAGGAACCATCTTTTGGCTTCACCAAGTTTCTCTGTTTTCACTGGTTTCTGTTCTTACCTTTATTATTTCCTTCTGGTTGCTTGCTTTCAGTTTAATTAGCTCTTTTTTTTTCTTAAAGTGAAAGCTTAGATTACTGATTCAAGCCATTTCTTGTTTTCTAAAGGAAACAGTTCCTCAAATATTCCTGCATCTCACAAATTTTGATATGTTTTCATTTTAGTCAATTAAAAATATTTCTAACTTCTCTTGTTACTTCCTGAGCTATTTTCACTGTCTATGGTCACAAAATATACTTCGTATTATTTCAGTTGAGATCAAATACATAGATCATATCAACAAATGTAAATGAATTTTATTCACCTATTAAAAGAAAAAGATTCACATTTCAGGACAAAACAAAAGTCAACATATGCTTTACTTAAGAGATACCCCTAAAGTTAAGTGAACCACAAATCCAAAAAAAAAAAAAAGGAATAGACAAAGATATACCAAGTAAATACAAACAATAAGAAAGCAAGGCTTATGATCCTAATATCAGACAAGGTAAATTTCATGCCAAAAAAACATTAAATGAAACAAAGAAGGATACTTTATATTACTAAAAGCTACAATTCACAATAGCAACTTAAAAGAATTATATGAACCAAATCATACAGCAACTTCACAAATAATACACCTTCTTGAATTAGTACTTGTATGAGGCACAAAGAGAAGGGTGGCTGCTGGCTTAGTCAGTGGAGCATACAACCCTTGATCTTGAAGTCATGGTGAGTTCCAGCTCCATGCTAGGCTTAGAGCTTACTTAAAAAAATAGAGAGAGAGGTATGAGGAGAAATAGAAACACACTAATTGTATGAATATATAATATGTGATTCTTAATGCATAATATATGAATCTTAAATTTACTTTTTATTATATTTTAAGAGTAACATTTTTTTTTAAAAATTTTTTCTTCCAACGAAAAAGCTCTCTAGCAAATAATTCTTGGCTGAAAAGGGAGAAACAAATGAAAATTCCAGAATTTCTAAAAAAATTACAATAATGTCTGGATGCCAGAATCTAAGTCATACAATTAAAGTACTGATCAGGGGCACCTGGCTGGCTCAGTGGGTGGAGCATAGAACTCTTGATCTCAGGGTTGTGACTTCAAGTTACACATTCAGTGTAGAGATTACTAAAAAATAAAATAATCAGAGGAGAACCTATAAACATATCAATAAAAATATGAATTAATTTTTCAACTCAAGTAGCTAGAAAAAGAAAATAAATCAAATGAAAGCAGAGGAGAGGCATAATACATATAAGAGCAGATGCTATTGAGGTATAACAGAGAAATTATATAACTAATAATTATAATTTCTGTTCGTCAGGACATCTGGGTGGCTCAGTTGGTTAAGTGCCAAGACTTCAGCATAGTTCATCATCTCACAGTTGGTAAGGGTGGTGAGTTTGAGCCCCTTATCAGGCTCTGTGCTGACAGTTCAAAGTCTGGAGCCTGCTTCAGATTCTGTGTCTCCCTCTGTCTCTGCCCCTCCTCTGCTCACGCTCTGTCTGTCTCTCTCTGTCTCTCTCTCTCTCTCACAAAAGAAAATTAAAAAACAAAAACAGAAATGTTAAAAAAATTTTTAAAGGAAGTAACAAAAGATAAATACTGATACAGAGAATATTGAATTATTCGAGACTACTTTGCACAACTCTATGCAAACACATTTATAGTTAAAAATGGATACTTTCTGTGGTTCCTGGGTGGCTCAGTCAGTTGAGCTCCCAACTTTTGAATTCAGCTCAGGTCATGATCCCAGAGTCATGGGATTGAGCCTCATGTCAGGCTGTGCACTGAGCATGGAACCTGCTTAAGATTCTCCCTCTTTTCCTTTGCCTCTCTCCCCTGCTCATTCCCTCTCTCTCTCTCTCAAAAAGTATAACTTCTAGTAAAGTAAAATTTACTCACATTAACCCCAGTGTATATAGAAAGCTTAAATAGACCAATGTGCATAGAAGAAATAGAGGATATTGTTAAAGAAATGTCTCTCAAAAAAGGATCAGGTCAGATGTTTTGACAGGTAAATTATATAACCTCTCACCACAAATGATTCCAGGGCTACTTAAATTATTGTAGAGCATCATAAAAGAAGGAAAACTTTCAAATCTTATATTTGATGAAGATAGGGGGGAAAATACTGTGACAGATTGAACTATAGGGCCAACTACTCACTGTTCTCTATATTCTTTACCAGGTCAACTTGCTATTCCTTCCACAAGAGACATAAGAGACTGTACTTCTCAGCCCTTGTATTTAAGCTCAGTCATATGATTTGTGTTGGCCAATGGACTATTTGATTTAGCTGTATAACCAACCACCTCAAAACTTAGTGGCTTAAAATAACAAGATTTATTATTTAAGATGGTTCTGTGGGTTAACTAGAGGGTTCTTCTCATCTGGGCCAGCTCAGTTGATGCTGGATACTCTAGATGATCTTTAAACATTTCAAAGAATGTCCAGCTTCATTCAAAATTAGATAAATTCAAAGTAAAAGTATGATTCTCACTGATAAGTTGGGTAAAAAAATTAAAATTTAGTAAAAAATGTACAGTGCTTATTGACAATAGTTGAAGTATGGGAAGAGCCCAGACATCCATTGACTGACAAACGGATAAAGCAGATGTGGTATATATATATATATACAATGGAATATTACTCGGTGATCAAAAGAATGAAATCTTGCTATTTGCAACAACATGGATGGAACTGGAGTATATTATACTAAGCGAAATAAACCAGTCAGGGAAAGACAAATATATGATTTCACTCATATGTGGAATTTTAGGAACACAACAGATTAACATAGGGAAGGGAAGAAAAAAATAAGATAAAACCAGAAAGGGAGACAAACCATAAGAGATGCTTAAATAGAGAACAAACTTAGGGTTGCTGGCAGATTACTGGATTGGGGAATGGGCCAAACGAGCATCGGGCATTAAGAGCGCTTGTTGGGATGAGCACTGAGTGTAATATGTAAGTGATGAATCACTAAATTCTGTTCATGAAATCATTATTACACTATATGTTAACTAACTTGGATTTAAATTTTTAAAAATGTACAGTGCATTCTGTTGGTTAGACTATGGGGAAATAGGCACTCAATTCATTGTTGGCAGGAATAAAATAATGGTATAGTTTCTATGAAGTGAATGTGGCAACACATAACAAAATTACATATGCATTCATATTTTAACCCTACATTTTAATTTTAGGAATTTAGCCTGAAAATACACTGTCAAAATAGGAAAAAATAAATGCACAAGTATTTCATTATGTGTAAGTATTTGTAATAGCATTGCAAATAAACATGATTTGTAATAGTAAAATGTTGTAAATATCCTAAGTATCCAACTACAGGGACTGATTGTATAAACTGTGACATGTTTACGCAGTGGAAAACTATGCAGCCACTTAAAAAGTTAGGAAGAGGGGCGCCTGGGTGGCTCAGTTGGTTAAGCGACAAACTTCAGCCCACATCATCATCTAACTGTTTCTGAGTTCAAGCCCCTCGTCGAGCTCTGTGCTGATAGCTCAGAGCCTGGAGCCTGTTTCAGATTCTGTGTGTGTCTCTCTCTCTGTGCCCTTCCCCCATTCAAACTCCATCTCTCTCAAGAATAAACAAACATTAAAAGTGTTTTCTTGGGGCACCTGGGTGGCTCGTCCGCTAAGCCTCCGACTTCGGCTCAGGTCAGATCTCACGTTCGTGGGTTCGAGCCCCACGTCAGGCTCTGTGCTGACAGCTAGCTGAGAGCCTGGAGCCTGCTTCCGGTTCTGGGTCTCCTTCTCTCTCTGCCCCTCCCCCTCTCATGCTCTGTCTCTCTCTGTATCAAAAATAAATAAAAACATTAAAAAAATTTTTTTAAAAAGTGTTTTCTTAAAAATCTTTAAAAAAATAAGGGTGTTGGGTGGCTTAGTCGGTTAAACATCTGACTTTGGCTCAGGTCATGATCTTGTGGGTCCTGGGTTCGAGCTGCGCATGGGGCTCTGGGCTGACAGCTCTGAGCCTGGAGGCTGCTTGGGATCCTGTGTTTCCCTCTCTCATTGCCCCTCTCCCACTGACACTGTCTCTCTCTCTCAAAAAATAAAAATAAACATAAACATTTTTTAAAATTAAGTTAGGAAGAGCTGTATAAACTGATATGGAGTGATGAATGGATAAACAAAAATATATTCACACTAGGAATATTTTTAGTCATAAAAAGGAATGAAGTATTAATAAATGGTACAACATGGATGAAAATTATGCTAAGTGTAATAGACTTGACACAAAGACTACATATTGTATAATGTCATTTGTATAAAATATCCAGAATAGGCTACAGAGACAGAGAGTAGATTAAGCGTTGCACGAGGTTCCTGGAGGAAGGAAATAGGGAATGACTGCTAATGGATACAAAATTCCTTTTAGGGGTGATAAAAGTGTTCTTTTTAAAAATTTTTTGAATGTTTTATTTATTTTTGAGAGAGAGAGATACAGTGTGAGCAGGGGAGAGTCAGAGAGAGAGTGGGACAAAGCATCTGAAGCAGGCCCCAGGCTCTGAGCTAGCTGTCAGCACAGAGCCCGACACAGGGCTCGAACCCACAAACTGTGAGATCATGACCTGAGCTGAGGTCAGACACTTAACCAGCTGAGCCACTCAGGTGCCTTGATAAAAATGTTCTTGAACTAGAAAGTGGTGATTGCTGCATGATTTTGTAAAGATACAAAAACATCATTGACTTGTATACCTATTGAAAGAGTAAATTTTATAGTGTATGAATTATCTGGGTTTTTTTTTTAAGAGAAAGAGAGAGGCAAAAACAAGAAAAGAACCCAGATATGTGTCTACTGCCCTAATCAATACAAAGATGATAACGTCTAAAAGTAGGATTTATTCTTTAGACATTTTAATTTACATAACTCTTTTCTTGGAGTGCTGAGAAGTGGTTGTTTCCTTATGTATTTCCCTCCAGGAGAATGAGGGAGTGTATTTATTTTTGTCTGCTCACTATGCTTAATTCCTAGCATGGTACCTAGCTATGATTGACACCCAGTAAATAAGTGTTGAATGAAAAAGAAAAGTAGAAGGGCACCTGGGTGGCTCAGTAGGTTAAGCATCCAACTCTCAATTTCAGCTCAGGTCATGATCTCATGGTTCATGAGACCAAGTCCCACATCAGGCTCTGCACTCACAGCTCAGAGCCTGTTTGGGATTCTCTCTCCCTCTTTCTCTGCCCCTCTTCTGCTTTCTCTGTCTCTCTCTGTCTCGAATAAATAAGCATTTTTAAAAAAATCTTTAAAAAAGAAAAGTAGAATAAATGATAGAGTTAAGGAATCCTATCTTGTAATTACCAGTGCAATACATAGAAATTATTGCATGAAAGTTTGATGGGTAGCAGGATATTTACATGATCTCAAAGTATCACCCCCTAAGATGACTTAATCATGAAGGGGAAAGGTATTATTACAAAGGAGAGGTCTTTTGGGCACCACTTTAATCAAGTGATCAAACTTAGCATGACCATAAGGGAATTAACTGATATAATGTACCTCCTGATGTGATACAGAGGAGAGCACACAATACTATATGAAATTTCTTATCAAGATTATTTAACCTAAATCTAATTTTAAAGAGGCAATCAGACAAAGATTGTGAGACATTCTATGAGACAGTTGTCCATATTGTTTAAAAATATAAGTATTATCAGGGCACCTGGGTGGCTCAGTTGATTAAGCAACTGACTCTTGATTTCAGCCCAGGTCATGATCTCACCACTCACGAGATCGAGCCCCATGTTGGGTTCTGTGCTCGCAGCATACAGCCTGCTTGGGATTCTCTCTCTCTTTGTCTCTGCCCCTCTCCAGCTTACATGCCCCCCCTCTCAAAATAAATATATAAAGAAAATCAATATTATCAAAGAAAAAAAGGAGAGTGATATCTCATTGTGGTTTCAATTTGCATTTCCCTGATGACTAGTGATTTCAAGTATCTTTTCATGTGTTTCTTGGCCATCTGTATGTCTTCTTTGGAAAGAATGTCTATTCAGGTCAGGTCCTCTGCTCATTTTTAATAGGATTATTTTTTTGGGTATTGAGTTGTATAAGTTCTTTATATATTTTGGGTATTAACCTCATATCAGATATATCATTTGCAAATATTTCCTCCCATTCAGTAGGTTGCCTTTTGGTCTTGCTGATGGTTTTCTTCTCTGTGCAGAAACTTTTTCATTTTTTATTATTTTAGAAAGTTAATTAATTAATTAAATTTTTTTGGAGAGAGCATACAAATTGGGGAGAGGGGGGAGAGAGAGAGAGAGAGAGAGAGAGAGAGGAGAATCTTAAGAAGGCTTCATGCTCAGTGCAGAACCCAACATTGGGCTTGATTCTTCAACCCTGAGATCATGACCTGAGCTGAAATCAAGAGTCTGACATTCAAATGACTGAGCCATCCAGGTACCCCAGAAGCTTTTTATTTTGGTGTAGTTCCAACAGTTTTATTTTAATAAATACAGTAGCTTAATTTTGTTTCCCTAGCCAGAGGAAACATATCTAGAAAAAGGTTTCTATGGCCAATGTCAAAGAAATTAATGCCTATGTTTTCTTCTAGGAATTTTATTTTTTCAAGTTCTACGTTCAGATCTTTAATTCATTTTGAGTTTTTATGTCCAGAGGTCCAGTTTCATTCTTTTACATGGAGCTGTCCTGTTTTCCCAATACCATTTGTTGAAGAGAAAATCTTTTTCCCATTGTATATCCTTGCGTCCTTTGTCAAAGATTAATTGACCATAAAAGCATGAGTTTATTTCTGGACTCCATTCTGTTCCATTAATCTATGTGTCTGTTTTTGTGCCAATACCATACTGTTTTGATTACTACAGCTTTTGGAACCCTCGTGCACTGTTGGTGGGAATACAAATTGCTATAGCCACTGAAGGAAATAGCACAAAACAGTGCAAAAATTCCTTAAAATTGAATTGCCATATGATCCAGTAATCCCAACACTGGGTATTTACCCCTCAAAACCAAAACACTAATTTGAAAAGATATATGTACCCCTATGTTTTTTCTCTCTCTCTTTTTTTGGTCTGGAAGCTTTATAGTTTTTTTTTAATTTAAATAGTTTATGACCAAGTTGGTTTCCACATAACACCCAGTGCTCTTCCCCGCAAGTGCCCCCCTCCATGACAATCACCCCTTCCCCTTCCTGCCTCCCTCCTCAGCCGTCAGTTTGTTCTCAGCATTCAAAAGTCTCTCATGATTTGCCTCACTCCCTCTTCCCAACTCTTTCCCCCCCTCTTTCCCCTTCCCATGGTCTCCTGTTAGGTTTCTCCTGTTAAACCTATGAGTGAAAACATATGGTATCTTTCCTTCTCTGCCTAACTTATTTCGCTTAGTAGGATTCCCTCCAGGTCCATCCATTTTGCTACAAATGTCCATATTTCATTCTTTTGCATTGCCATATAGTATTCCATTGTATATATATATATATATA
>NC_043707.1:102178526-102185973 GCF_006229205.1 Suricata suricatta | reverse complement strand
AACCTGCACCAGTTCACATTCCCACCAACAGTGTAGGAGAGTGCCCATTTCTCCACATCCTCGCCAGCATCTATAGTCTCTTGATTTGTTCATTTTAACCACTCTGACCAGTGTGAGGTGGTATCTCAGTGTGGTTTTGATTTGTATTTCCCTGATGATGAGTGAGGCTGAGCATCGTTTCATGTGCCTGTTGGCCATCTGCATGTCCTCTTTGGAGAAGTGTCTGTTTATGTCTTCTGCCCATTTCTTCACTGGATTATTGTTTAACATAGTGCTGGAAGTCCTAGCATCAGCAATCAGACAACAAAAGGAAATAAAAGGCATCAGAATTGGCAAAGAAGAAATCAAACTTTCAGTTTTTGCAGAAGACATGATACTCTACATGGAAAACCCAATAGACTCCACCAGAAGCGTTCTAGAACTGATCCATGAATTCAGTAAAAGTCACAGGCTACAAAATCAATGTACAGAAATTGGTTGCATCCTTATACACCAAAAATGAAGCAACAGAAAGAGAAATCAAGAAATGGATCCCATTCACAATTGCATGAAAAATCATAAAATACCTACGAGTAAACCTAACCAAATATGTAAAAGACCTGTATGCTGAAAAACTATCGAAGACTTATGGAGATTGAAGAAGACACAAAGAAATGGAAAAACATTCCATGCTCATGGATCGAAAGAATAAACATTGTTAAAATGTCATTATTACCCAAAGAAATTTACACATTCAATGTACCCCTATGTTTATTGCAGCATTATTTACAATAGCCAAGATATGGAAGCAACCCATGTCTATTGATACATGAACTGATAAAGAAGATATGGCATATTTATTTATATTATGACATATTACTCAGCCAAAAAAAAGGATGAAATCTTGTCGTTTACCTCAATGTGGATGGGCTTAGAAGGCATAATGCTAAGTGATATAGGCCAGACAGAGAAAGACAAATACCATAGGTTTAACTCATTTGTGTAAGTTAAGAAATAAAACAAATGAAGAAAGGTAAAAAAGAGTGAAACAAAAAAAAAAAACGGACTCAAATATAGAGAACAAACAGGTAGTTGCCAGAGGGAAGGTGGGTGGGTGGATGGGTGAAGTAGGTGATGGGAATTAAGAGTGCACTTATCATGATGAGCAATAAGTAATGTATAGAATTGTTGAATCAGTATATTGTACATTTGAAATGAAGAGAACACTGTATGTTAATTATAGTGGGTTTTTTTTAAAGCATTACTAAAAAAAATTAAAGACAATTTAAAAATGGATGTAGCAATCTGAATAGATATTTCTCTAAAGGAGATATACTCTAGAGGAGATATGGCTAATAAGCATATGAAAAGATGCTCAATATCATTAGCAAATCAAACCCAGAAGGAGATACCACTGCCACCCAGTAGGATAGCTGTACTCTAAAAGACTATAATAATTGTTGATGAGTATGTGGAGAAATTGAAATCCTTATTCACTGCCAGTGAGAATATTAAATAGTAGAGCCACTTCAGAAAACAGTGTGGAATTCCTCAAATCATTAAACAAAGAGTTACCATATGGTCCAGAATTCTACTCAGCATATATATAAAAGAAAAATGAAAACATATTCCATACAAATTGCACACCAATGTTCATAGTAGCATTATTCATAATAGCCAAAAAAGTGGATACAATTCAAATGTCCATTAACAGATAAATGAATAAACAAAATGTGGTATATCCATATAATAAGCAGATGTTTTAAATTTAAAAACATTTTTTAATGTTTTATTTATTTTTGAGACAGAGAGAGACAGTGTAAGCAGGGGAGGGTCAGAGAGAGAGGGAGACACAGAATCTGAAGACAGGCTCCAGGCTCTGAGCTGTCAGCACAGAGCCTGTCCAGGGCTCGAACCCATGAATTGCGAGATTGTGACCTGAGCTAAAGCCAGATGCTCAACTGACTTGAGCCACCCAGGCTCCCCAGATGTTTTAAATTTTGATGAAGCCCATTTTATTAGTCTTTTCTGTTATGGTTTTCTGGGTCTTGTATGCCTAATTCAGGATCATGAAGATATACTCTATTTTTTTCTTTTTCTAATAACTTTAATTTTTATATTTAGATTTGTTACCCAATCTATCAATTGTTGGCAGAGGGGTATTTAAGTCTCCAACTACAACTATGGATTTGTCTATTTATTCTTTCATTTCTATCAGTTTTTACTTCACATATTTTACAGGCCTATTGTTTGGTGCATATATATTTAGGATTGCTATGTTTTCTTGGTGGATTCGTCATCACTCATTATATAATATACTCCTCTGTTTCTGGTTATTTTCTTTGCTCTGAGCTATACTTTATCTGATATTAATATAGCCATTGCTATCTAATTTTTTAATTTAACAGGCTTATTTATAATTATTATGAAGTTGAACTATTGAAACATGTTCACTGAATCATTTTGACTTGTATTAATGTCCCCACATTTACATTAAAAATTCACATACAAATGAAAATGGGAAAACTGCCTGATTTCTGTACCCTATTTTTCCACTTGTAGTCATATAATTAGGTACCTTATGACCCTATTGAGAAATAAATCTAACGTTCAGAACTACCAATAACAAGAAGAGGAGAAATTTTCTTTCCATTTTAGTCAGTTAACATACCAATATTGGTTTCAGGAGTAGAATTCAGTGATTCCTCACTTACATACAACACCTAGTGCTCATCACAAGTGCTCTCCTTAGCTCCTATCACGCATCTAGCCCATCTCATTAACCTTCAGTTCGTTCACTATTGTTAGGAGTTTCTTGTGGTTTGTTTACCTTTCTTTTCTATCCACCTTCCTTTATATTCATCTGTTTTGTTTCTTGAATTCCACATGTGAGTAAAATCATATGGTATTTGTCTTTCTGATTGACTTATTTTGCCTAGTATTCTAGCTCCACCACATTATTGTAAATGGCAAGATTTCATTCTCTCTCTGTCTTTTTAAAATATTTATTTCTTTTTGAGAGAAAGGGTATCAGTAGTAGGGGAAGACAGAGAAGGACAGACGATCCAAAGTGGGCTCTGCACTGACAGCAGCAAGCCCAATGCAGGGCGGAAACTTACAAACAGTGAGATCATGACCTGACCTCAAGTTGGATGCTCAACTGAGCCACCCAAACACTCCAAGATTTCTTTCCTTTTTGATGGCTGAGTAAGATTCCATTGTGTGTGTGTGTGTGTGTGTGTGTGTGTGTGTGTGTGCATACACACATATATATCACATCTTCTTTCCATTCATCAATTGATGGACATTTGGGGGGTTTTAATGTTTATTTTTGAGAGGAGGGAGGGAGAGAGAGAGAATCAGCAGAGGAGGGGCAGAGAAAGAGGGGGACAGAGGATCCGAAGGGAGCTTCGTGTTGACAGCAGAGACCCCAGTTTGAGGCTCAAACTTATGAACTGTGAGATCATCACCTGAGCTAAAGTCAGACACTTAACTGACTGAGCCATCCACATACCCTGGGCTCTCTTTATAGTTTGGCTATTGTTGATAATGCTGTTATAAACATTGGGGTGCATATATACCCTTGAATTTGTATTTTTGTACCCTTTGGGTAAATACCTAATACTGCAATTGCTGGATTATAGGGTAGTTCTATTTTTAGTTTTTTGAGGAACCTCCATTCTGTTCTTCAGAGTAGCTGCACCAGTTTGCATTCCCACCAACAGTGCAAGAGGGTTCTCCCTTCTCTGCATCTTCGCCAACACCTGTTGTTTCTTGTGTTGTTAAATTTAGCCATTCTGACAGGTGTGAGGTGGTATCTCATGGTTTTCATTTGTATTTCCCTGATGATGAGTGATTTTGTGAATCTTTTCATGTGTCTATTAGCCATCTGGGTGTCTTCTTTGGAAAAAAATCTATTCATGAGTTCTGCCCTATCGTAACTATTTTTGTTTTGTTTTGTTTTGTTTTGTTTTGGGGGGGTGTCGTGTTTTATAAGTTCTTTACAGATTTTGGATACTAACCCTTTATTAGATACGTCATTTGCAAATATCTTCTACCATTCCATGGGCTGCCTTTTAGTTTTGTTAATTGTTTCCTTTGCTGTGCAGAAGCTTTTTATTTAGATGAGGTCCCAATAGTTCATGTTTGCTTTTGTTTTCCTTGCCTTTGGCAACATGCTTAGTAAGAAGTTGCTCTGGCTCAGGTCAGAGAAGTTGCTGCCTGTCTCCTCTAGGATTTTTATGGTTTCCTGTCTTACATTTAGGTCTTTTATCCATTTTGAATTTATTTTTGTGTTATGGTGTAAGAAAGTGGTCCAGTTTCATTATTTCATATGTTGCCATCCAGTTTTCTCAACACCTTTTGTTGAAGAGACTGTTTTTCCATTAGATATTCTTTCCTGCTTTGTTGAAGATTAGTTGACCAGAGAATTTTTAAAATGTAATTTAATTATTTTATTTTATTATTCTTTAAAAATATAATTTATTGTCAAATTGGCTAGCATACAGTGTGTAAAGTGTGCTCTTGGTTTTGGGGGTAGATTCCCATGGTTCATCAAACAACACCCAGTGCTCATCTCAACAAGTGCCCTCCTAAATGCCCAAGAATTCTTTTTTTAAAGAATGAAATGTCTTCCATTACAGTGGATTTTTTAAAAAATATATTTTTTACTTTTTTTTACTTTAGAGAGAGAGCATAGGCAGGGGACAGGGGCAGAGGGAGAGAGAGAGAGAGAGAATCTTTTAAAAAATATTTATTTTGATAGAGAGAGAGAGAGAGAGAGAGAGAGAGAGAGAGAGCAGGGGAGGAGCAGAGAGAGGGAGAGAGAGAATTCTAAGTAGGTTCCACACTTAGCACAGAGCCCTGTGCAGAGTTCAATCCCACAATTCTGGGATTATGACCTGAGCCAAAATCAAGAGTCCCACAGCCAACCAACTGAGCCCCCCAGGCACCTCCATCATAGTGGATTCTTAAGCACGTTCTCCACTTATGCTGTGTGCTGGCTGGATGTCTTTTGGTAAAATTGTCACACATTTGGCATGGATAGTACAAATGGTGGTTTCTTCAAAAAGGCCCACCAGATAGGTCTCACTTGCCTCCTGAAAAGCACTGATAGCTGGGTTCTTAAAACACATATCAGTTTTGAAGTCCTGAGCAATTTCTTGTACCAGCCACTGGAAAGGAAGTTAGGGAATCAGAAGGGTTCAGTAGACTTCTGGTAGCAATGAATTTCACAAAGTGCCACAGTACCAGGGCTGTACCAATTAGGTTTCTTCACGCCTCCTGAGAGCAGCTTTTGTATCCATTTGCTTCCTCGGTGCTTTACCACGAGTGGATTTGCAGTCTGTTTTGTAGGAGTCATGGCGTAGAGACCTCCTAACTTATCCCACTTCTTAGGCTGGGGCTCAGCGAGCAATAGGTGGCACTGGTGTGAGCAAGTCACTGTGGCCGCTGCAGTGGCTAGGAACCCTACTACTTAATATTTTTAATTGATGTTTGCATAATGTCTCTTTCCCCATTCTTTTACTGTCAACCTGACTATATCATTATATTTGAAGTGAGTTTCTTATAGACATAATATAGTTGGGTTGTGTTTTTAATTCACTCTGACCATTTCTGTCAATTAAAACAAATTTTTCAATGTTTATTCATTTTTGAGAGACAGAGAGAGACAGAGCATGAGGAGGGGAGGGGCACAGAGAGAAAGGGAGACACAGGATCCCAAGCAGGTTCTAGGCTCTGAGCTGTCAGCCCAGAGCCTGATATGGCACTCAAACTCACAAATCTTGAGATCATGATCTGAGCCAAAATTGGAAACTTAACTGACTGAGCCACCCAGGTGCCCCTGATCATTTCTATTAATTTGTATTTAGATCATTTACATTTAAGGTAGTTATTGATATTTTAGAGCTTAAGTTGTCATTTTTTATTTTCTGTTTGTCCTGTTTTCATTTTTGTATTTTCCTTCCTGCCTTCCTATAGGTTGCTTGAATATTTTTAGAATTCCATTTTTGTGTATTTATCATGCATCTCTTTGTGTAGCTTTTTTAGGGATTGTTCTAAGTATTACATCATACATACAGAACTTATCACAGTCTACTGATGTCAATTTATTAGTCTGAGGGGAGTATAGAAACCGCACTGTCCTTTGTTTTCCTTCACACTCCCCTCGTTATAATTGTCTTAAATATTTCTTCTACATACATGTATAACCATATCACTGTTCATCGTTTTGCTTCAGTTGTCAAACATGTTCTAGAA
Organism: Suricata suricatta; assembly: GCF_006229205.1. Classification (NCBI taxonomy): domain Eukaryota; kingdom Metazoa; phylum Chordata; class Mammalia; order Carnivora; family Herpestidae; genus Suricata; species Suricata suricatta. The sequence continues at coordinate 102,179,733 of NC_043707.1, read as the reverse complement.
ACCTCAAAAAAGAGAGGAAAAGCTAATAGATTTAACTATATGTTTCTTTACCATATTTTTTCATCTTTTCTAATGCTACAAGTTAGCTTTTTTTTCGTGCCTTCCTTTCTGTTTAGGTTAACTTCTTTTAAGCATTCTTTCAGTTGGTGACAACTTCTTAGTTTTCCTATATCTGATAGTGTCTTGATTTTCCCCTCATTCCTAAAGGGTATTTTTGTGGGATATAGAATTCTGGGTTCAGAGTTCTTTTCTTTAAGTATTTTAAAAGTGTTGTGTCACACTTTCTGACTTGTACCACTTTCAATGAGAAATCCATCATTTGAATTGTTTTTCTCTAATAGGTAAGGTTTTCTCTCCCCCTGTTTTCAAGATTTTAAATTTGTCTTTAGTTTTCAAAAGTGTACCTATATGTTTTAGTTTAGATGTCTTTGAATTTATCCTTTCTGGGGTTCAGTCAGATTATTGAATATGTAGGTGTGTGTATTTTCCCATCTTTGGGAAGTTTTCAGCCATTATTTCTTCAAGTACTTTTTTAACCATTCGCTCTTTCTCTTCTTGGACTTTGATGACATAAATGTTAGATCTTTTGTTATGATTCCACAGATTTCTATGGATCTTTTTTTTTTTTTTGGTCTATTTTCTCTTTGTTGTTCAAATAGAGTAATGTCTATTGTTCTATCTTGCAGTTCATTGGTTCTTTCTGTTTGATCCTTCATTCTGGTGTTGAGCCCATCCACTGAGTTTTTATTTTGGTTATTATATTTTTTAATTTTAAAATTCTCATTTGGTCCATCCTTAGTTTTCTTTTTCTTTGCTAAGAATTTTTATTTTCCTATGATTCAAACATGTTTTTACCTTTGCTCATTGAAGTATTTTTTAAATCATGGTTACTTTAATCTTTGTCGGATAGATCTAACATCTCTATCATCTCAGGTTTGCAGCTAGCTATTGATTGCCTTGTTTTTTTGTTTGTTTGTAATTTAGTTTGATATATTCCTGGTTCCAGGTGAGGTGTATGATGTTTTATTGAAATTTTGTATTTTGGGGTTTTGTGTTATGAAACTCTGGATATTATTTATTATTTTTTTCCTCCATAATATTTTATTGTCAAATTGTTTTCCATACAACACCCAGTTCTCTTCCCCTTCAGTGCCCTCCACCATCACCACCACCTCTTTTCCCCCCTCCCCCTTCCCCTTCAACCTTC
>NC_043707.1:102163521-102178426 GCF_006229205.1 Suricata suricatta | reverse complement strand
TTCTTCTCAAAACTAGAACAAACTATCCTCAAATTCATATGGAACCACAAAAGACCCCGTATAGCCAAAGTTATATTGAAGAAGAAAACCAAAACAGGAGGCATCACAATCCCAGACTTTAGCCTCTACTACAAAGCTGGATATTATTTAAATCTCCTGTTTTAGCTAGCTTTCCTGACATTTATATGGCAGAGGAAGGGAAGTGCCCACCACCTCATTACTGCCAAGTTGGGGTAGAAGTTAGGGTACAAGTCAGGATTTCTAGTTTGGACTCTGTTTCCATGCAGGGTGGAGGCTATTCATTACTGCTGGGCAGGAATGGAAGTTCTGACTCCCCACTAGTGCTCCGACTGATACCTTTCTGCCTGAGGAAGATAGGAGTGCCTCATTTCTGCTCCCAATGTGACCTCCATGGACACTATGGGGGAGAAGAGATATAGCTTCATTATTGATGGGTGGTGAATATCCTGGCCCTCTACTAGACTTCCCCTGACCACTTCCCCATTATCCTATTTTTAAAATAATGTATTTAATTGTAAGTTTATCTAATTTAATTTTTAAATGGTTATTTCTAACAATTGGCTCAAAAATTTCTTGAAAATTTAACAATCAACTCTCATGAGCCCGCAGAAGCTGGCTCTAGCACAACTCAGTAAAAACACACATAACCTTTGATACAGCAACTCCACTGCTAGGAATCTACCCTGAGGAATTCTGAATTTATCTTAAATTCATCTGTGCAACTATTTGCTGGACATGTCTTATACCCATGTGTGTTAATAAGACATCTCAAATTTATTATATCCAGAACTAAACCTTTAACTTTAACTCCATTAAAACTTTTTTCTCCTGTGTTTACCATCTCAGCATGTGGCTACCATCACTCAAATGCTCAGGTTAATCAGTCTTGACTCTTCTTTTTCTCTTATACCATCTAAACTATTAGCAAATCCTTCTGACTGAATCACCAAAATATGTTATGAATCTGATGACTTCTTACCTTCTTTATCATTGAGCCTCATTGGTTCTAAGTAACCAGTTTCTGAAGTAATCACTGTGGCTTTGTCTGGCCAAACCTAAGTTTACCTATCTCTGAGAGTATTGAGTCAATCCCACCTAAGCACTTGCATAAATGGATTCTGGCAAAAAAAGATAATTTTGGTTCTAATGTTGCAGCATGATCATTTTATTACTTATGTTCTTGTTACAAACATAACATAATTCTACACATATATAGCAGATTAATTAGGAAAATAGAAAAGAAAAATAAAGAACTTAGTGCTTATAATCCTTTATATTTTCAGTAGCATGTCTTTGAATGTGAATTAACTAACATGAGCTAAACAAATCCTTTTTGTTTAAGTGCTTCTTCTTTTAGGGTACTTATCTGTATATTTATTTATTTAGAGAGAAAGCATGAGCAGAAAAGGGGCAGAGAAAAAAGAGAGAGAATCCCAAGCAGGCGCTGCACTGTCAGCTCAGAGCTTGACATGGGGCTTGAACTTATGAACTGTTAAGATCATGATCTGAGCCAAAGTCAGATGCTTAACTCACTGAGCCACCTAGGCATCCCCCCAAAATCCTTTTATTTATTTATTTATTTATTTTTATAGTTTATTGTCGAGTTGGTTTCCATATAACACCCAGTGCTTTTCCCCACAAGTGCCCTCCTCCATGACCATCACCTCCCTTCACCTTTCCCCCTCCCCCTTCAGCCCTCAGTTTGTTTTCAGTATTCAAGAGTCTCTCATGATTTGCCTCCCTCCCTCTCCCTAACTCTTTTTCCCCATTCCCCTCCCCATGGTGATCAAGAGGATGTGGTTTATATGTACAATGGAATACTACATGGCAATGAGAAGGAATGAAATCTGGCCATTTGTAGCAAAGCGGATGGACCTCGAGGGTGTCATGCTAAGCAAAATAAGTCAGGGGGAGAAGGACAGATACCATATGTTTTCACTTATAGGTCTAACAAGAAAAATCTTTTTTAAAAACAAATATTTAAAACTATCTAGATCCATTTGGTTCTTTTAAAAAGGCCAATGTTCATGTGGCGCCTGAGTGGCTCAGTCAGTTGAGCGTCCTACTTCAGCTCATGTCATGATCTCGCAGTCTGTGAGTTCAAGCCCAGTGTCAGGCTCTGTTCTGACAGCTCAGAACCTGGAGCCTGCTTCTGATTCTCTCTCCCACTCTCTCTGCCTTCCCCCTACTCATTCTCTGTCTCTCTCACTCTCAAAAATGAATAAATATTTTAAAAATTAAAAATAAATAAAAAGTCAAGGTTTAATCTTTTTTCACATAGAATGGAACAATGTGATTATATATGAATATTCACGGAAAATTTCTCTATATGGAAAACATACCTTTTTCTAAGGTGCTCTTTAATTCACTGCTCACACACTTAAAAATAAACATGAGAGAAGACCTGTTTTGCACCTTTGTGCCAGGAACCTTTTAAACCTCTCTTCAGTTTATTGCTGAATTCTCTGTTTTCTTCACTGGACCCACAAAGGAGTAGTTTTCTTCATTTGAAATTTATAATTGCCAAATAGAACATAGTTCTAAATTTGAAATGTTATGACTCTTATAAAAGTTACCCTGACTTTTTAACTGCAGTAACTACTTTATATGCAAAATTTCAGAACAATCGTAACTCATATGATTATCACTGTTTAAGAAAGTTATGTCTGTTAGATCCAATTTTTGTATGTGGGGGGCTAGAATTTAATAAAGGGAATATATTTACAAAGGCATCGGCAGAATTTAAGGAAACCAACAAGGGATGAGGCAGTATTCCAGGGCTAATAACAGTGAGAGAGTTAGTAAAAGAAGATATTGTTTACCAGGATTCTCAACTGTTGGCTCTGCCTTCCCCAGCCCATGCTTCCTTGATACTTTTAGTACTTGGGTAGACAGAAAAGTACTTTTTTCAGTGCATCCCTGCTGCTGGTAGCTACTAGTCTACATGACTATTTGATGGTTTGCAGGAAACCATGTGTGAAAGACTGAGCTAGATGCAATCTGTATGTTCAGTACACATTTGAGTGCCACTGCATGTGAGGAATGTGGTAAGTACTGAGACAGTCAAGAAGACAAACTTGATTTTTGTCTACAGGGAATCACAGTTTTCACCTATTTATATAGATGGTGTTTGTACTACCTGCATATGACCTAGATGCTTAATACAATTTTTTTTTTCAGTCAATCCCCAAAGCTTTGCTCCCACTGGCTTCCTTGTTTCTCAGGTCTAAGGGTACTAATGACTTCTGGCTGTCTTTGGTTCTTGAGATCTTCTTCTTTCCTTGTTTCTTCCTTTAAACTTGTCCATATCTCTGTAGATAGTCCCTTTATAAAATTCTATTAATTTAAGTTCTTTTGAGTATGCTATCCATTTAATGCAAGGACTTAAATTAATATAATCTATTTCAACATGGGTTTTGACTGAAAGCTGATGTTAGAAATATTCAGGGGTGCCTGGGTGGCTCAGTGGGTTAAGTAGCCAACTCTTTGATTTTGGCTCAGGTCCTGATCACACAGGTCATAGGTTCTAGCCCCATGTTGGGCACTGCACTGACAGTGTGGAGCCTGCTTGGGATTCTCTGTCTCCTTCTCTCTCTGCCCCTCCCCTGCTCTCTCAAGAAATAAATAAACATATTTTTAAACAAGAAATATCCAAATTCTGGTTAACTACTGACTTACTTGAGTAAATGCTTTAAAGAGCTAGCTGCTTGGGAGCACCTGAGTGGCTCAGTCGAGATGGAGTCCCATGTTGGGTTCCATGCTGAGCATGGAGCCTGTTTCAGAGTCTCTCTCTTTCCCTTCCCCCATGCTCTCTCTCATAAATCAAAAAAAAAAATAGTGTTTATGGAGCTAGCTACTTCTCTTTAAAAGTATCATTCCCATCACCTCTTTTATGCTTCATCTCAATACTGTTTGTTTCCATGACTCTTATCTAAAATTTTATTTTTTAGGGGCGCCTGGGTGGCTCAGTCGGTTGAGCGGCTGGTTTTGGCTCAGGTCATGATCTCACAGTTCGTGGGTTTGAGCCCCACGTCGGGCTCTGTGCTGACAGCTAGCTCAGGGCCTGGAACCTGTCTTCATATTCTGTGTCTCCCCCTCGCTCTGGCCCTCCCCTGCTCAAGCTCTCTTTCTCTCTCTCTCAAAAATAAATAAAACATTAAAAAAATTTTTTTAGTAAAATTTTATTTTTTACTTGCTTATTTATAATCTTTTCCATTAGACTGTAAGTTGCGTAGAGATCATGTTTATTTTTTCATAATTTTATTCCTTGTGACTAACATATAGTAGATGCTCAATAAATATTTGTTCATTCATTTATTCGACAAATATTAACTGAGTACCTACTATGTGCCAAGCCCTGCATTTACATTTTTGAAAATAGAAAAAGTAAACCAGTTCCCTCACTTATGAAATGAAGAAACAATTGTGTTCCAGATACATAGATTATATATAGATAGATAGATACAGATACAGATATAGATATAGATATATCAGATGTTAATAGCCTTTACATGAAAACATCATTCTATAGACAAAGGGAAACAGTGATTCAAAAGTTGAACTGATTTTTTGTTGCAGGTTTCCTCAACCACCTTTTAATAGGCAAATATGAATTTACAAAAGGGGATTAATATATATGCAGTGTTTCCCAAGCTCTTTTATCACAGAATCCCATTTTAAAGAACCAGTCAAAATTAATATTTCAAAATAGGCCATAATTGGGGGTCATGGTTGTTGTTTTGGATTTTTTAATGTTTATTTATTTTTGAGAGAGAGAGAGAGACAGACAGACAGACTGCAAGCAAGGGAGAGGCAGAGAGTGAGGGAAATACAGAATCTGAAGCAGGCTCCAGACTCTGAGCTGTCAGCACAGCTCAAATTCATGAAATGTGAGATCATGACCTGAGCTGAAGTTGGACGTTTAACCAACTGAGCCACCCAGGTGCCCCATGGTTTTGGATTTTTTAAGTGGGCTAGGAAAAATATGACTAGAAGTGCAATTTCCCTATCTAATCCATTCCAATTTATTATTATTCAATCAATTGACTTAAAATATACAACATAAAATGATCTTTATGATTTAAGAGCAAGTTATGCCTTTTTTTAGAAGATATAAAACAAATTTGAACAGTTTTACAGTTGACTCACAGGGTGATGTACAATTAACAACAGATCTTCAATACAATAGTTTGGTCCTCAAAGATGTGCACACAAAATTGAAACATTGGCACAATTTCAAATTAATCTATGTTTAATTCTGGGCCATATCAACATAGCTTTAATGAATTTAGCAATTCACCAGGATGGCCTACTGCACAAACTATATACCTTTTAATTTTGTACCTTAAATACTATTTTTCTCCCAGAAGAAATTTGATTACCACCTCTTAATCATTGTGTTTTTGAAAAAATGTGTTATCTCTGGGCCTTAGTTTCCTCAACTATTAAATGACATACTAATTCCTAGCTCACAGAACTAAGTAAGATCATATATATGTATATATATATGTATGTATATATGTGTGTGTATGTGTGTGTGTATATATACATATATATATACATATATATATATTCCTCTCATGAGTGGGATGTTACAGACAAGCCAGGGGAACAGGATAGACAGAATAAAAAATGTGGTTAAGTATGAAACATCAGTAAGAATGCATATTTAGCCACATGGGTGGCTCAGTTGGTTAGGCATCCAATTCAGCTCAGGTCATGACTCCCTGGTTTGTGGGTTTGAGCCCCACATCAGGAACCTGCTTTGGATTCTCTGTCTCTCTCCCTCCCTCCCAATCTGTCTTTCTCAAAAATAAATAAACTTAAAAAAAAAAAGACTGCATGTTTAATTACTATAGGCACAGATGGTGAAATATAGAAATATTTATAGATACGTGTATACAGATGGGTTAGTATGTGCACACATACCTCTTTGTTCTATCTGCTCAGAGAGCTTAGAAGAAATGGCATCCCAAACATAATGAACACACTTAGGTCCTAGATCTTGGCTTCTAATACCATTATCCATGAAACAGAACCAGGGTTCCTTGGGAAATGGCTGGTTCTAGGACTAGGGCAGGCAATATACATGAATCCGGGTAATCTTGTGGTGTCAGAAAGTAAGGGCTTGTTCAACACACACACACACACACACACACACACACACACACACACACACACTGGGGAGCTATGTCAGAGGGGCATAAGAGCCAGCTTAAAGAACTCTCAGTGGCTAAAAATGAAATAATTTGAGCAACACAATAAAAGTGGCATCAGGGCACCTGGGTGGCTCAGTCATTTGAGTGTCTGTCTGACTTCAGCTCAGGTCATGATCTCGTGGTTTGTGAGTTCGAACCCCACATCAGGCTTGTTGCTGTCAGCCTGTCAGTGCAGAGCCCGCTTCAGATCCTCTGTCCACCTCTGTCCCTCCCCTGCTTGTGCTCTCCCAAAAACAAATAAATATTTTTTAAAAATAAATAAATAAAAAATAAAAATAACATCAAATTATAACCCAGGTACAAAATAAATATCCATGAGTCTAATTATATAAATAAATAACTTAATTAATGGGTGAGAATAGGAAAATTTCCCATGCAGAAAATTTCCAAGTACACTATATAGATACTCAAGCCTAAAAAGGGGAGCAGAGTTTCTACTCCTTAAATGTAGGTTGCACCTGAGTGCCTTTCTTCCCAAAAGCACAATATGGAAAGTTGGAAGTGAGAAAAATCTTCATAGTAGAAAAGCCTAACAAATACTTCTTCTGTCAGGAGATCAAGGTAAACATCAACAGTTCTATGTCATGTTGGTGGTATGTAACCTTGGTATCATATGATGAAAATTGCACTTTACATTTATAATCTTCCTCCAAAAAACCAATAATTCATACCATTACACACCTATTAGAATGTTTAAACTCTAGATCATTGACTATATCAAATTTGCTCAAGAATGTAGATAAACAGGGACTCTCATTCATTGCTGTGTGAATGCAAAATGGTACAACCATCTTGGAAGTTTGGCAGTTTTCTTATAAAACTAAACATGCTCATATCATTTGATCCAGTGACTGCATCCTTTGGCATTTTCACAAAAGAGTTGAAAAATAATATTTACTGAAAAATCTTCACACAGATATTTGTAGAACCTTTATTCATAATTGCCAGAGTTTAGAAGCAACCAAGATACTCTTCAGTAGGTAAATAGATAAACTGTGGTGCATGTAAACAAGGGACTATGATTCAGCCCTAAAACAAAGTGAGCTATTAAGCTATGAAAAGACATGGAGGAAACTTAAATATATGTAACTAAGTGAAAGAAGCCAATCTGAAAAATCTACATATTGTATGATAACAACTGTATGACATTATGGAAAAGGCAAAACTCTGGGAATAGTAAAACCATCAGTGGTTGCCAGAAGTTGAGCATTTGGAGGGATGAACAGGCCCAGAAAAATTTTAGGGCAGTGAAAATATTCTGTATGACACTATAATGCTGGGTTTATACCATTATATGTTTGCCCAAACCCATAGAATGTACAAGACCCAGAGTTATCCCTAAGGTAAACTATGGATTTGGGAGTGATTATGATGTGTCAATTTAGGTTCATCAGTTGTAACAAATGAACCAATCCAGTGAGAGATATTGATAGTGGGATAATGGGAACATGCATGTAGGGAACAGGGAGTATATGAGAAACTTCTGTACTTTACTCTCAATTTTGCTGAGCCTAAAATTAACATAATAAACAATAACAAAAAATATTAATATGTACATAAACCTCACATAGCATATTTTTTAATAATAGTTTATTGTCAAATTGGTTTCCATATAACACCCAGTGCTTCCTCCCACAAGTGCCCCCCTCCATGACCATCACTCCCTTCCCCTCTCCCCCTCCCTCTTCAGCCCTTGGTTCGTTTTCAGTATTCAATAGTCTCTCATGATTTGTGTCCCTCTCTCTCCCCAACTCTCTTTCCCCCTTCCCCTCCCTATGGTCCTCTGTTAGGTTTCTCCTGTTCTCCTGTTAGACCTATGAGTGCAAACATATGGTATCTGTCCTCCGCCTGACTTATTTCCACATGCCTCGGTGGGTTGGTCAGTTAAGCCATCCAACTCTTGATCTCAGCTCAGGTCTTGATCTTAGGGTCGTGAGTTCAAGCCCTGTACTGGGCTCCATGGTGGGGGCAGAGATTACTTTAAAAAATCATTTATCATTTATTTTTTTATCACTGAAGCATTATGTGCTACATGGACATCAATTTGGAATCAGCATCCAACACACTCAAATTCAGTCAAATATTTGTTGTAGAGTAAATTCATAAGGGTTCAGAATTGCTTGAGTTCACTACAGATGCTATTCTTGTCTTCAGCCCCTGTGCTACTATATCTTTCTGCATTTAAACAGTAAATTTGACATGAAAATGGTGACACAGGGATTGTAAAGATGAAGAAACAAAACTTCAGCTCCTTTAATTCTGTCATTTTATGTAACTATATGCAGTTCTTATTTGTGTTTAAAATTTTGAATTTAAAATGCAGAGACATTTGAAAGCTGTTTAAAATCAATACTAGAGAAACAAAGACATGTAATTTTTTTATAGTTTATTGTCAAGTTGGTTTCCATTTAACACCCAGTCCTCTTCCCCACAAGTGCCCTCCTCCATGACCATCACCCCCCTTCCCTTTTCCTCCTCCCACTTCAGCCCTCAGTTTGTTTTCAGTATTCAAGAGTCTCTCATGATTTGTGTCCCCCCCTCTCCTTAACTCCTTTTCCCCCTTCCCCTCCCCATGGTCCTCTGTTGGGTTTCTCCTATTAGACCTATGAATGAAAACATACTGTATCGGTCTTTCTCCGCCTGAGTTATTTCACATAACATGACACCCTTGAGGTCCATCCACTTTGCTACAAATGGCCAGATTTCATTCTTTCTCATTGTCATGTAGTATTCCATTGTATATATAAACCATATCTTCTTGATCCATTCACTAATTTTTAAAATTTATTGTGAAACGGGATTTTCATGAATCTCTGCCAAGCTTATCTTTTTTGCTTAAGACTTTTCCTAACCATTTGTAGATATATTGCTTCATTTGCAAGAAACTTTTCAAAATTAGTCAATAAAAAGAGTTTTTTTCAATCAGCAGTGAGTAAAGATAGATTGACAAATATGGCTATATTCTCTATTAAATATGAGTATATAAAGGCAGATTTTAATGAAGTCATTGACATGTATGCAAAAGATAAGTCTCAAAAGCAAAATGGTATCACAACAATTTGTAAATATATTTCTTTCCTCTTTAAATATAAATTAGTTAAAAATTATTTTTTAATGTTTATTTTTTTATTAAACATTTTTAATGTTTTTTATTTATTTTTGAAAGACAGAGAGAGACAGTACAAGCAGGGGAGCGTCAGAGAGAGTGGAAGATATAGAATCTGAAACAGGCTCCATGCTCTGAGCTAGCTGTCAGCACAGAGCCTGACTAGGGGCTCGAACCCACCAACTGTGAGATCATGACCTGAGCCGAAGCCAGACGCTTAATCGACTGAGCCACCCAGGCGCCCCAAAATGTTTATTTATTTTTGAGACAGAGAGAAACAGAGCATGAGCAGGGGAGGGGCAGAGAGAAAGGGAGACACAGAAATGCAAGCAGGCTCTAGACTCTGAGCTGTGGGCACAGAGCCTAGTCAGGGCTTGAACTCACACACTGTGAGATCCTGACGTTAGCCGAAGTCAGATGCTTCGCCGACTGAGCCACCCAGGTGCCTCAAATTAACTAAAAATTATTAAGGGGTGTCTGTCAGTTAGTTAAGCGTCCAACTTTCGGTTTTGGCTCAGGTCATGATCTCGCAGTTTGTGAGATTGAGTCCCACGGTAACCTGTGTACTGACATAGAGCCTGCTTGGGATTGTCTCTCTCTCCCTGTCTCTCTCTCTCTGCCCCTCCCCTGCTCCCCCCGCCTCAAAATAAATAAGTAAACATTAAAAATAAGTAATCCTTTGTTTTTTAATTTTTCTGTACTGTAATTATTATTTAAAATTTTTTGCTATTTCTATTTTTTTGGGATATAACTGACAAAATATTTTATAAGTTTTAGGTGTATACTTAGGTTTTATTTTTTAATTATTTTTAAAGTTTTTACTTAAATTCCAGTTAGTTAACATATAGTGTAATATTAGTTTCAGGTGTACAATATAGTGAACTATAGTGATTCACTGCTTCCATACAACACCTGGTACTCATCACAACAAGTACACCCCTTAATCCCCATTACCTATTTGACCCAGCCCTCCATTCACTTCCCCTCTGGTAACCATCAGTTGTTCTCTATAGTTAAGAACCTGGGGGTGTCTCTCTTTCTTCTCTTCGCTCATTTGTTTTGTTTCTTAAATTGCACATATGAGTGAAATCAATGTTGTCTTTCTCTTATTTATTCCACTTAGGATAATACTCTCTAGGTCCATCCATAGTTGTTGCAAATGGCAATATTTCACTGTTTTTGATGGCTGAGTAATATTACATTGTGTATATATAGCACATCTTCTTTATCCATTCATCAGTTGGTGGACACTTGGTCTATTTCCATAATTTGACTATTGTAGATAATGCTATTATAAACATTGGGATGCATACATCCTTTTGAATTAGTAATTTGTATTCTTTGGGTAAATACCTAGTAGTGCAATTGCTGGATCATAGAGCAGTTCTATATTTTATTTGTTGAGGAACCCCCTCACGGTTTTCCAGAGTGGCTACACCAGTTTGTATTCTTACCAACAGAGCAAGAGGATTCCCCTCTCTACTCATCCTTGCCAACACCTGTTGTTTCTTGATTTGTTGATTTTGGCCATTCTGACAGGTGTCAGGTGATATCATTGTGGTTTTGATTTGTTTTTCCCTGATGATCCATGATGTTGAACATCTTTTCATGTGTCTGTATGTATTCTTTGGAAAAATGTCTTCTGCCCATGGATTATTATAATCCATTTAAAATATAATCCATTATAATTCATTTAAATGGATTATTCATTTTGGGGGTCTTGAGTCTTATAAGTTCTTTATATATTTGTGATACTAACCCTTTATCAGATATATCATTTGCAAATATCTTCTCCCATTCTGTAAGTTGCCTTTTAGTTTTGTTGATTGTTTCCCTCAGTGTGCAGAAGCTTTTTATTTTGATGAAGTCCCAATAGTTTATTTTTGCTTTTGTTTCCTTTGCCTCAGGAGACATATAGAAAGAAATCGCTGTGGCCAATATCATTGTCTGTGTTCGTTCTCTAAGATACATATGGTTTTATGTCCCACATTTGGGTCTTCCATCCATTTTGAATTGTGGTACAGTTTCATTCATTTGCATGTTGCTGTCCAGTTTTCCCCACAGCATTTGTTGAAGAGACTATCATTTTCCCATTAGAAAGTCTTTCTGCTTTGTCATAAATTAGTTTACCATATAGTTGTGGGTTTTGATCTATGAATCTTTTTGTGCCAATAGCATATACAGTTTTGCAATCTAACTTGAAGTCTGGAATTACAATGCGTTCAGCTTGTCTTTCTTTTCTTTTCTTTTTCTCTTTTTTAAAATTTAAGTCAGTTAATGTACAGTGTAGTCTTGGCTATAGGAGTAGAACCCAATGATTCATCTCTTATACATAGCACCAAGTGCTCATCCCCAAAAGTGCCCTCCTTAATGCCCATCACCCAATTAACCTTCAGCAGCCCTCAGTTTGTTCTCTGTATTAAGAGTCTCTTGTGGTTTGCTTCCCTCTGTGATTTAGTCTTATTTTTCCTACCCTTCCCCTGTGTTCATCTGCTGTGTTTCTTAAATTCCACAAATGACTGAAATCATATATTTGTCTTTCTCTGACTGACTTATTTCATTTAGCATAATACACTCTAGTTCCATCCATGTTGTTGCAAATATCAAGATTTCAGTTTTTTAATCTCCAAGTAGTATTCCATTGTGTATATAGGATAGTTTGTTCTAGCTCTGTGAAAAATGCTTATGCTATTTTGATAGGGACTGCATTAAGTGTGTGGATTGTTTTGGGTAGTATAGACATTTAAATAATATTTGTTCTTCCAATCCATGAGCATGGAATATCTTTCCATTTCTTTGTGTTATCTTTAGTTCCTTTAATCAGTGTTTTATAGTTTTCAGAGGTCTTTCACCTCTTTGGTTAGGTTTATTCCTAAATAGCTTACAGTTTTGGGTGCAAGTGTAAATTGGATTGATTCCTTAATTTCCCTTTCTGCTGCTTAATTGTTGGTAAATAAAAATGCAACAGATTTCTTTTTAAAATTTTTTTAATTTAAATTTTTGAAAGAGAGGGAACAAGGCAGAGAGAGATGAGGACGAGGATCTGAAGCAGACTCTGCTACAGACAGCAGAGAACCCCAGTGTGGGACTCAAACTCATAAACCATGAGATCATGACCTGAGCTAAAGTCAGATGCTTAACCAACCGAGGTGCCCCTACAACAGATTTCTGTACATTGATTTTGTATCCTGTGCCTTTATGGAATTTGTGTATCAGTTGTAGCATGTTTGGGAGGAGTCTTTGGGTTTTCAATATAGAGTATCAAGTCATCTGCAAATAGTGAAAGTTTTACCTCTTGATTAATTTGGATGCCTTTTATTTCTTTTTTTTTTTTCTGATTTCTGTGACTAGGATTTCCAATAGTATGCTAAATAACAGTAGTGAGAATGGACATCCTTGTCTTGTTCCTGACCATAGAGGAAAAGCTCTCAGTTTTTTCCAACTGAGGGTATTACCTGTGGATTTTTCATATATGGCTTTTATTATGTTGGATTTCCTCTAACCCTACTTTGCTGAGTTTTTTTTAAATCATGAATGGATGTTGTGCTTTGTCAAATGCTTTTTCTACATCTATGGAAATGATCATATCGTTCTTGATTTTTTTTAATTACAATTTTTTGTTGTTATCAACAAACAATTTTCAACCTATGCATATATGGTCAATTAATTTATGACAAAAGAGCCAAGAGTACACAGTGGGGAAATGAGAATCTCTTTAGCAAATGGTGTTGAGAAACTGGACAGCCATGTGCAAAATAATGGAACTGGATCACTACACCGTACACAAAATCAACCCAAAATGGAGTAGATATTTGAATGTAAGAACCCAAACCATAAAACTCCTAGAAGAAAACATAGGTAGTAAATTGCTTGACAGTGTTCTTGGCAATGATTTTTTGGCTGACACTGAAAACAAAGGCAACAAAAACAAACAAGCGGGATGACGTCACACCAAAACGTCTCCGCACAGTGAAGGGGACCGTCCACAAAACTCAACAGCAACTTGCCAAAGGTGAGAGAGTATTTGCTATTAATATATCTGATAAGGTGTTAATATCCGAAATATGTAAGGAACTCATACAACTAATAGCAAAAAAAAAAAAAAGACGTGATTTAAAAATGGCAGAAGATCTGAGTAGACATTTTTACAACAAAGACATACAGATGGCCAAACAGATACATGAAACTGTGTTCAAGATCACTAATCATCAGGGAAATACAAATGAAAACCACAATGAGATATCACCTCACAGCTGTTAGAATGTCTATTTGTTTGTCTCATTTTTAAAAATTTTATAGCAGATGAGCTGGGGAGGGGGACAGAGGGGAAGAGAGAAACAGAGAAAGAGAGAGAGAGAGAGAGAGAGAGAGAGAATCTTAAGACAGTTCCATGCTCAGCACAGAGCATGAGTGTGGGCTTGATCCCATTACCCTGGGATCATGACTTGAGCCTAAATCAAGAGTTTGACACTCAACCTACTGAGCCACCCAAGCACTCATCTCAGAGAGACCACTATCAAAAAGACAAAATATGACATGTGCTTGCAGATATGGAGAAAAGGGAACTCTGTGTACTGTGGTGGGAATGCAAAATCAGTGCAGTCACTATGTAAAACAGTATAGAGATTCTTCAAAAAAATTAAAAAAAGATTTACCATAGATCCAGCAATTCCACTACTGAGTATTTATCCAAAGGAAATGAAAACACTAACTTGGAAAGACATATCCTCCCCCATGTTCACTGCAGCATTATTTGCAATAGCCAAGATATGGAAACAATCCTAGTGTCCATTAATGATTAATGGATAAAGAAAATATGGTGTATATACACAATGGAATATAATTCAGTAATAAAAGGGGAAATTTTCCATTTACAACAATATGGATGAAACTTTAGAGCATTTTTGTAATTGAAATAAATCAGGCAGAGAAAGACAAGTACCATACAACCTCACTCATATGTGGAATCTAAACAAACAAATAAACAAAAACCAAGCTAATAGATACAGAGAACAGACTGGTGGTTACTGGGGGTAGGTGGTGGCAAAAATGGGTGTAGGTGGTCAAAACATACAAACTTTCCAGTTATAAAATTAATAAATCCTGAGGATGTGATATACAGCATGGTGACTCTAGTTCACAGTACGTTATTATATATTTGAGAGTTGCTAAGAGAGTAGATCTTATAAGTCCTCATCACTAGAAAAAAATGATAACTATGTGGTGATGGATGCTAATTATACCCTTGTGGCAATCATTTTGTAATCATTTTGACACAAATATCAAATCATTGTACATATGAAACTGTTATATGTGAATTATATTTCAATAGTAGAAGATTTTTACTGTCTATTTTTTTAACTTAAAAATTTTATTTATTTTTTTTACTTTATAAAGTTTCATATTTTTTAACATATGCAATTATTTTCCATCATTTACAATACAGTAGTTGCAATGACACTCCAAACAGAAAAGCAAAGTAAAAAATCAAAACACCAACTTCTGTTTCATGTAATTAGACTTATACAGAAATTAGAAGGTTAAGTAACAACTAGTTAAT
>NC_043707.1:102156640-102163421 GCF_006229205.1 Suricata suricatta | reverse complement strand
GAGGGAACAGTAACACACAAACGCACAGACAAATCAAACAAACAAACACATTATCAGGGGGAAAGAAAATAAAGAGAATGGAGAGGAAAGAGACGAAAAGAGGAGAAGATGAAAAGAAGAAGAAAAAGAAAGAAAAAAAAGAAAAAATAAATAAAGGGGGTCAGAGACAACAAAGGACAGTGGACAGTCTAAAAGTGTATGACCAGTTGAGGGGAGAGGTAGGGATGAGATATAGGAGCATATATCTGGGTTGCAAGAAGGTAAAGAAGAAAAAAAGAGAAAAAAAGGGGAGAAAGGAGAAAGGAAAATGAGGAGTAAAAATTTTAAAAAGTTTAAGTAAAAAAAAGTAATAATAATAAAAATACGTACAGAAAAAAGGTGAAAAGAAAAAAATAAAGAAAAAAAGAAAAAAATTGTAAAAAAAAAAAGCAAACAACAACAACAACAACGAGGACGACAAACCCAGCAGCTCCCCCTCGTGGATAGGCGTGGTTTGATGTGGTGGGTCTTGGAGGCTGCTCTCAGAGGCTCCGCCTTGGTGTTTGCGAAGATTAGATAAGCAGGCGGCACACCCAAGTTCTGCTGAACAAGAACTGTAGGCCACTCTAATGAGTCCAATCTCCTTTTGCCACGGTTGAGCAGAGTTGTATTTTCCAGGCCTGCCTTGGTTCAAAGTTCCAGTCCATGTACTCTTTATGCTACCACAGAAGGTGTTTTTGTTTTGGTTGCTGGCTTCTTAGAGGGAGTAATCGGTTTGTCTTGGCTCAGGCTGGGATTTCGGCTGACACTGCCTGAGGTGAGATGCGCAGCAGGAGGTGAAGTGCTCACCGTCTCAGACCCAACCCCCAGTGGGGATCCTGTTAGCGTTGGGGGAGGAATGAGTGCGCAGTGCCGGGAGCTGCTGGAATTGAGCTGGGAGCTCCTGTAGCCTGTGGGTGCGCACCCAGTCTCCACCGCCGCCAATTCCCTGCCGGGATCACACAGAGGTGGGTGCTATTTTTTCCCTGTTGGCACCCGGGATTCAGGTTTCACGGGGCCAATGTTGGGGGCAAGATGCGCCGTGGAAATGAGGTGCATGCTCCCACTCCCAAAACCGAGGTCAAAGTGAGCACCCCTATCACCGCCGTGGCAGCGGTCGCTGACTCCTCACCAAGATGACACCGGGCTGGAAGCTGTTCCTTCCCTTGTGCGCCACCTGGGTTCGGGATTTAGGCTACCCAGCAGTTATCTATGGAGTGAGCTTCTCTCTCCAAGCGCAGTTAAGCGTTCTTTACCTCTTCCCCAGAGACAGTACTATGAGCGTGTTCAGTCTCTCTGTCTCTTCCCTTTGTCTCTTGGGCTCTGCACGCTTGCCCTGCGTTGGGCTGGGGCTCCCACCTCCCCTGCCCGTCTCGGGCTGGCCCGTTTTCCAATCTCCCCAGTTCGCACTCACTCACTCAGGTATCCTTCAGGTTCTCTTCCTTCTAGAGTCTGAATTTTCTCCTTCCGCACTTGCAGATGAGAGCAATGTCCTTCTCAGTTCGATTGATGGGACAGACGAAGTTTACAGAGCTCCCTTCCTCTCCGCCATCTTGGCTCTCTTCTCTACTGTCAATTTTTATTTTCTGGCCATTAGGATTATTCATTTCATTTTCTGATTTTTACTAAAAATAATTTTGTCATCTAGAGGAGGTATGTGTTAATAAAATGACCCAATTCTTGTGTCAAATACACTAAATACTGCCCATAGTAATAGCAAGTTAATATTTTAAAAATAAAGTTAAGAATGTTCTCTTTTCCTGAACACTCCATATCTTTATATATGGCACTTTATTTTTTATATTTTACTGAATCATTCACAAATTTGTATATCTAACAAAATTACAAATTATCTTATCTCTCCAAATAGACTAAATTTCCATGATGGCAGTTCATGGAATAGGAAATCAATAAATCAATATAAATGTAAAAAATATTATCACTGCATCTTAACTCGACCAAAAACTGAATTTGACTTTGAGATGGAAAAAAGTTAGACACTGAAA
The DNA here is from genome assembly GCF_006229205.1 of Suricata suricatta. Classification (NCBI taxonomy): domain Eukaryota; kingdom Metazoa; phylum Chordata; class Mammalia; order Carnivora; family Herpestidae; genus Suricata; species Suricata suricatta. The sequence continues at coordinate 102,161,397 of NC_043707.1, read as the reverse complement.
TGTAATTATTTAATTTAGATGATCATGTTCTGAGGCAACACAATTTTTTTTTAGACAATACCATTCTTAATTAGAAAAAAAAGTTATAACAGTGGCATGCTCCCCTTCTGTAGCAGATATCTCGAGCACCACCCATATCACATATCCACAGCCCATTTCTGATGTTAGCCCTGTTAGGTCATTCCAATTCACTTCACATTGCCCTTTCTTAATCAAATAAGTCTGTATTCTGCCCTAGGGCCTTCCCCAGCATCATGAGAACTTGCTCAGCCCATTTGGCAAACATAGCCCAGATGATTAAGGGATTTAACTTCTTCTGCAACTTGCAATTGATAAGATGTAGGGTTTGTCAATAAATGCTCCAGTCTCTTTAAAGTGGATTACAAAAAAACTCAATAACCTTGAGTTATAAAACATGTCCTTATACTTGATTTCCTCTTCTGCTATTTCACTTTACTCACTCTCTCCCTACTGGTTCCTGGGATGACCTCCTAAATAAACTACCTGCCTCCTAAGTAAACTGCCTGCATCCAAGACCATGTCTATGACTCTGCTTTCAGAGAAACACAAATTGAAAATCTACTCAACCACTATATTCCAATAACATTAGGGATTTTGTAGTACTGTGAAAACAGCAAGCTCTTTCTGGCCTCAGGATTTCTGTATATGCTATTCCTTCTACTTTTTGTGCATTTCCCCACCTCATCAGTTAGGTATCAACTTAAATAGCATGTTATAAGGAAAACCTTCCTGACTCCATAAAACAGTTTAGATGGCCCCTTGCTTAATGCTTTCATCAACCAGTAATTTCTTTAGTGGGTCTTATTATAGCTGTAGTTGAATATTTATTTGTATAATTTTATGTTTAAAGTTGGTTTTCTGAGTTAGACTATAAGCTCCATGAGAGCAAGGATGATTTCTGTTCACAGTAGTATGCTGAGCATCTACTAAGAATTCTGAAATCCTGTAGGTAGTCAACAAATATGTACTTAGTGCCTATTATTTGTTGAGCACTGTTCTAGACTCCAGGGGTATAGTAAAGGACAAACCAGACAAAAATTCTACCCTCATGGATCTTACATCAAATCAAAGTATACACATAAAATCTGTGCTATGCTACAAGATGCTAAGCGCATGAGGAAAATAGCAAAGGGAAAAGAAAGTATTGAGGGAGTTGTAATTTTAAATAGAATGATCATGGAGGGCATCAATGAATTAAAATTTGAGAAAACATCTAAAAGGTATGAGCATTGTTATCTGGGTTAAGAGTATCCAGGCAGAGGGGAAAGATAAGTGGAAAGACCCTCAGGCAAGAGTATCCCTGTCATGAGCACATTCAAAGAACAGCAATGAAGCCAATATTGTAGATATTCATAGAGTGAGTGAAAGGAAAATAGAAAGAGATAACATCAAAGGTACTGGGAGATGGTACCTTTTATTTACAGGTAATGTATGATCTTGGAAACTACTGTCAGGACCCTTACTTTTGCCCAAAGTGAAATGAGAAGAAGCCATTAAAGCTTCAAGCAGGAAAATACTATGATCTGACTTCCCTTTTAATGCTATGATTGTGGTTGCTATGTTGAAAAGTAGGACAAAGACAAGGATAGAAACAGAGAGACCAGTTGTGATACTGTTGTAATAATCTGGGCAAGAGATTAAGATAACTTCAATCAGACTGGTAGCAGTGGAGGAAGTGATAGATAGTTAGGTTCTGAATATGTTTTAAAGAAAGATCCAGTAGGATTTGCCTCCAGGGTCTTAAGTTTGAACAAATAGAACTGAGACTGGAAAACTAGGAGAAACAGATGGGGGGATAAAAGCAAACTGTGAGAGGTCTATTACACATCCAAATGGAAATGATGAATAGGCAGTTGAATATACAGAAGTTTAGAGTTCAGAGAAGACAACTTAGCTGGAAATGTGTTTGGAAATTATCAGCACATAGGTAATATTTAAAGCCATTATACTGAATGAGATACTTGAAAGTGTAAGGTTAGATGGGAAAAAAGGAAGCAAAAGGTTTGAATCCGGGACTTCCAATATATAGAGGTCAGAGCAATGAAGAGAAACCAACAAAAAGGACTGAGAAGATGCTGTCACAGAGAAACCAGGAGACTGTAGAGGAAGCTATGAAAATTCTCTTCTGATTGCTTCAATTTTTAAAGTAAAATAAGAAGTAAAGTTATTAACTGAAAGTGTTGAAGCGGGAGGAAGAGTAGGAGATCTAAGGAAGGAGAAGGTATAAGTAGTTTTCTAGGAGGTGGAAAAGTAAAAACCATAAGACAATATAGTATGATTTCTGGGTACCATTAAGGTTATTGATTGCTGATTACGAATTTAAAATAATAGTCAGAATTTAAAATGAGAATAGTCAGTATAATTGTGTGTTTTTCTCCAGTCACATTTAGCTCTGTGAATGTAATCAAAGGGTATGAAAAGAGTTTAATTAACAAGTTTGCCATAGGAATATGACAAAGTGAAAGAGAAGCAAGTGGGTTGAAGATGTGTGGAAGGGAAAAAATATAATCATTGGCTATGGAGTTTAAATTGAATAAGAAAACTGTGAGGTCACAAGTGGGATGAAGGACAATTAAAAGGTCATAGGAGTAATAGGTTTAAGTCTCAGGGAAATTTGAGACTTAGCTGAGTTAGAATCTTAGAGGGAGTGAATGGAAAGACAAATGATAGTTGGAGAACAGGATGCTTGAAATTGAAGTTATAGGAAGATGGTAGTTACAAGTAAGACAAGATCTGGAGTGCTATTATAGTAGTGTGGCAGAAGTAGGTTAGAAAATGAGTCAGGTAATGAAATACACATAGTCCAATGGAAATTACAGTCTTGGGTGAGAGGGATGACCTATGAGATCTGAATTCTTTGTAGCAATTGACATAAACAGGGACAAGTAGCATTACAAGAGTGTTTCTGACCATTCCAAGGAAGATGTGTAGTGAATATTGCAAAAGAGAAAAAAATCTTGCCAAAAGCTGAGAGTTTTGTGCCACATATTAAATTCTGGTAGAGGTATTGAAGTATTCAGAGGTCTCTGAATGACAAAATTTAACAATTATTGAATGTTAAAGCACTGAACTCAGAATAAATGTAAGAAAATCTTGTGGTCAACTTACTAAAGTCTGGCTTCAATCCCTACCACTGTTCTGAAGAACGTCAGTGACCTTGATTGGGTTTTCTTGAGAAAGATTCCATACAAGGCTGCTCGGAGAGTGAGATGACCTCAATAGATGGGTGAACTTCTAAAAAACTAAGGTTGAGGGGAATTGTAATCAGTAAGCTGAGTGAGTCATTGGGTACTGCAGTGAGATTCCCTAGGAACTGAAAAAAAGGGTCTTTGAGAAGGCCCATAAAAGTACTCTATGAAAGAAAGAGACACTAATTGTGCAACTGCCATAAAGAAGACCCTGCAGGGAGATTATATCTACATCAGTTAAGTGAGATTTTTCTGTCTCTTACCTCTCTCCTCTCTCCCTTGTTCCAATCCAGATATACCCTAATGAATGGGAAAGGAGGAGTGAAAGAACAAGGTGGTAAAGTAGAACAGAAGTCAATTACATTACTCTCCCCAACAGAGGGTTTTACATCTGTCACAGGTCAAGCTACATAATGAAGTTTAAATTGTATGCAAATACAAAGTAGGAGAGTTTGGACTAGATGTTTTTTAGTTTCAGACAAAAGACTTCATTTATTTGACTGGGAGAATTTTTAAAAAATTATTAAAAGTAGGAACGTCTGGGTGCCTCAGTCAGTCACGCGTCTGATTTCAGCTCAGGTCATGATCTCACAGCTCATAAGCTCAAGCCCATGGTGGGCTCTGTGCTGACAGCTCAGACCTGGAGCCTAGTTCAAATTCTGTGTCTCCTTCTCTCTCTCTGACTCTCCCCCACTTGTGTTCCCTCTCTCTCTCTCTCTCTCTCTCTTCTCAAAAATAAGCATTAAAACAATTACTAAAAGCAACTCACAAAGCTATGGAAACTTCTTAGACATCATCTAAGGATGGAAAATTAAAAGTTGAGAGTGGTCTTGAAGGAATCAATGGAAATTATAATAAAGTTACTTTCTGGTTGCAGTGCCAGGTCCAGGTTGTTAGTAAAGAGGCTACAATTATAATTAGAACATAGTAAGTAACATGGAACAATTCTTTGAGATTTAAGTGAAAAAAAAGAACCCAGAAAGTAAAATGGAAGGGGCAGCATTTGAGTAGGACTTGAAAATAACATTGGGGAAAAAAATAACATTGGATATTTAAGAGTGGATAGAATTTAAAGGTGAGAAGAAAAGACTACTAACTAACAAGTCATATTATTCTGAGTTTTCTGGTAAACAAATCCTGAGGCAAAGCTGAAGTATTGATGTAAGAGTGAGGAAAAAGGGCAGTGCAAATACAATGTGATGTATTGCTAAACTGGCCATTATATCTCAAAGTTAGACAGCCAGAAATGTACCCAAACAGGACATCTCCAGGCAGGTTATACAGAAACAGCAGACCCAGTAAAGTCTATTGGAGAATGAAAAGATAAAATACTGGCTGGACACCCCTGTGTCCTCTCCTTGTTGTCAACGTTTGCCCTTCAGAGAATTAATTACCCGATACTTTCCAGTCATTTGGCCTTTGCTATGCTTTTTGGATAAGCAGTATCTCATAGTCTATGGCATGATCCTTCACTTGAGACTGGAATTTGTGGGTGAAGTCTCAGACTTCAAGATTCAGTTTTGAAACAACTTGGATCCATTGCAGTCC
>NC_043707.1:102150180-102156540 GCF_006229205.1 Suricata suricatta | reverse complement strand
TTGTCAACGTTTGCCCTTCAGAGAATTAATTACCCGATACTTTCCAGTCATTTGGCCTTTGCTATGCTTTTTGGATAAGCAGTATCTCATAGTCTATGGCATGATCCTTCACTTGAGACTGGAATTTGTGGGTGAAGTCTCAGACTTCAAGATTCAGTTTTGAAACAACTTGGATCCATTGCAGTCCATATAATTGGCCAAAGAGGCAGTTGAGGGCCAGGAAAACTAGTGGAAAAACTGAGGCAATGCATAGAAAATGCCATATATACCTCCAGATCTGTAACTGTGACTTACATATTACCACTTGGGTTGTCTACAGGCATTTCAATCTCACATATCTAAAATATGTTCAAAAATTGTTTATTATAATGTATTACACATCCACAGAAAACTGAAAAAAGTCACAGGAGAGAATATATTTACAATACATAACGCTTACAAAGGATTCATTCTAGAAGAATACATAAAAATCTCCTCTAAATCATTAAAAAGTAGAAAACTCGGTAGGAAAAAAGGGGCAAAAGATGTAACATAAAATTCTCAAAAAGGAAAATACAATGCTCATAAATGCATGAAAACGGCTCAACTTAATTAGTAATCTGGAAAATTCTCTTTGAATCATGATAATTCCATTTGTGGAAGGATAAACCGATGTTCTGCTGTAACAAACAGAGAAATGGATAAATTCCAAAAATATTTTCAAATGCATCTGTGTTGGAGCACCTGGGTGGCTCAGTCGGTTGAGCGTCTGACTTTGGCTCAGGTCTGATCTCACCTTTCATGAGTTGGAGCCCCGCGTAAGGGCTCTGTGCTGACAACTCAGAGCCTGGAGCCTGTTTCAGATTCTGTTTCCCTCTCTCTCTGACCTTCCCCCACTGGCACTCTGTGTCTCTCTCTTTGTCAAAAATAAATAAACATTAAAGAAATCTTAAAAATAAATAAATAAGTAAATAATCTGTGATCATTTAGATGAATGAAACTTTTAATGAGAAAAGCCCTCTCCAGGTAAGTTGACAACAGTCAACAGTTTTCTTTCCTCATTATATTTGCTAGTTCTAGCTAGGCACTGAGGAATTGAGCTGGCCTATTCAGAGAGACTCCATTGGGAGAAAAAGAGAACAAAAAAGCATTTGACCGCCAAATTGCCTGGCATAATGGGTTGGAGTTTAAAGGTACCCCCAAATATGCAGCCACTTTATCACTAGGACATTTGCTGACTGAGTGGAGCAGGAAGCTGGAGGGCCTGGGTCAGGGAGGTAAAGCGAAATTGCATAGTGCTTAGGAGACACAGAATCTTAATAAAATAAATGAGCCTGTCACAAACACACAGCAGGTCTCCTTCCCAATAAATTCGCCAGATTTTATATCTGCATGAGAAGAGAAGCAAAATAATTAAATTTAAAACTTCAAAGTTTCAAAGAAATTTCCAGAGAAATTTCAGAGCTGAGGAGACAAGAGATTCACTAGGTTTTCAATCAAAAGCCTGGTCACATTGAAGGATGGGGCTGGACTGAAAAAGATAGAATGAAATCTCTTGTGGTTTCATAGTGTTCAAACATCTGAATGAATGTCCAGTAATGTTTTAGTGTTCCCCCAGAGTAGGTCAGTACTGTAAACTTATTAAAATTCCAAATAAAAGCTTAGAAGGGCCACTTCTAAGTAACAGGGATAAATCAGAGGTGGACTGAACCACACTAAAACTGTAATTCAACTTTGGATTAGTTCAGTTTGCAGATTGTACTGAGGCGATCTTACCTTATTTCATTTATTTAACAGAGAAAAGTGTAAACTAACTCTGGGAGAAAATAACATCATGAATACTCTCTATGGTCATATAATACACAATGTCTGTATATAATTAAAAATTACAATGCAGGTAAAGATGAAAAATGACACCAATAATCAAGATAAAAAACAGAGCCACAGATGATACATATGTTGTAAATAGCAGATAAGGACTTTAAAATCACTATTAACAAATATGTCTTTAAAACAAAGAAGATATTTTTATTTTATTTTATTTATTTTTTATTTTATTTTATTTTTAAAGTTTTTATTTCTGGGGCACCTGGGTGGCTCAGTCAGTTGACTCTTGATTTCAGTTCAGGTCATGATCCCAAGGATGTGGGATCAAGCCCTGAGTCAGGCTGTGTGTTGAGTGTGGGTGCTGCTTGGGATTCTCTCTCTCTCCCTCTTCTCTTCTCCCCTGTTTGTGTGCTCACTTGCTCCCTTAAATAAAAAATTTTAAAGATTATATTTTTAAGTATCTCTAAACCCAATGTGGGACTCATAACCCCAAGATTAAGAGTTGCATACTCTTAGATCAATGGAACAAAATAGAAAACCCAGAAATGAACCCACAATTATATGGTCAACTAATCTTCAACAAAGCAGGAAAGAATATCCAATGGAAAAAAAGGTAGTCTCTTCAATAAATGGTGTTGGGAAAACTGAATAGCAACATGCAAAGGAATGAAACTGGACCATTTTCTTACCCCATACACAAAAAATAAATTAAAAAATGAATGAAAGACCTAAATGTGGGAAATGAAACCATAAAAATCCTAGAGAAGAACATAGGCAGTAGCCTCTTTGACATTGGCCATAACACCTTCTTATTAGTTATGTCTCCTGAGGCAAGGGAAACAAAAGCCAAAGTAAACTACTGAGATTTCATCAAAATGAAAAGCTTCTGCACACTGAGAGAAACAATTAATAAAACTAAAAGGCAACCTGCAGAATGAGAGAAAATATCTGCAAATGACATACCTAATAAAGGGTTAGTGTCCAAAATATGTAAAGAACTTATAAAGCTCAATTCCCAAGGGTGCCTGGGTGGATCAGTTGGTTAAGTGTCTGTCTCTTGATTTTGGTTCAGGTCATGATCTCATAGTTCATGAAATCGAGCCCTGTACCGGGGCTCTGCACTGACAGTGTGGAGACTGCTTGGGATTCTCTCTCTCCCTGTCTCTATGCCCCTCACCAACTTGCAGATGCTCTCTTTCTCTCAAAATAAATAAGTAAACATTTTTTAAAAAGAAAAAAATTAATTTACCACATAACAGAATAAGAAGGAAATAATCATCTCGATAGCTACATAAAAACACTTAATAAAGTTCAACATAAATTCATGATAAAAACTAAGGAAAAAAGGAACTTTAAAATCTAGTAAAAGTTATTTACACAAAACCTATACCTAGAGAATACCTCCTGTAAATTTGGGACAATGACATAAATGTTTACTACCGTCTATTCAGTAGTAGACTAGAGATCTTAGGCAGTGCAGTGAGAAAAAAAATTGCAATGTATGAAGATTGGAAAGAAAGTAAAAGTTGTATTTACAGATAATATGATTATGTATATACTAAACCCAAGAAAATCTACAAAAAATAGTGATTTGGGCAAGGTACCTAGATGCAAAGTTATTACATAATAATTAACTGTATTTCTATATGTTAGGTACAAATAATGGAAAATAAAATTTATAAAGCTATACCATTGACAGTAACATGAAGAAAGTGAATACAGGGACCTAGGAATATATTTAATGAAAGATATGAAAGGCCTCTATGCTGAAAATTATAAATCATTGCTTAGAGAAATTAAAGCCCTTCCTATAGACAGATAATTCATGTTCACAGTGAGAAAACTTTCAGTATCATTAAGATGTCAATTCCTCACAATTTTATTTATATATCAAATATAATCCCAATAAAAATCCCATAAGGTTTGAGTTTTTGGTAATTAACAAGCTGATCCTAAAATTTATATGGAGGGGTACCTGGGTGGCTCAATAAGTTAAGCATCCAGCTCTTGATCTCAGCACAGTCCTGACCTCAGGGTCATAAGTTCGAGGCCCATGTCAGGCTAGTGTGGAGCCTATTTAATAAACAAACAAATGAAATAAAATAAAATTTATGTGGAAATGCAAAGGACTTAGGCTAGCCAACATAATCATGAATAAGAACAGGTTTTGAAGATTTACTATAAAGGTACATTAGATAATACACTGTGATACTGGCAAAAGAAGAGATATTTGTGTCCCTCCCGCATTCATATGTTAAAATTATAACTTCCAATATGATAATATTAGGAGGTAGGCCTGTAGGATATAAGTAGGTGTTGAATAGAGCCATTATAAATGGGATTTGTGCCCTTATAAGAAGAGACAGGAGAGCTTGCTCTGTATTTTTCTGCTTTTCATCATGTAAGGATACAAGAAGACGGCCATCTGCAAACCAGGAGGCAGGCTCTCACCAGACACTGGATCTATAGGCATCTTGATATTGGACTTCCCAGCCTCCAAAACTGTGGGAAACAAACGTTTGTTGTTTACACCAACCAGTCTATGGTAATTTGTTATAGTAGTTTGAACTAAGACAATAGATACAGACCAATACTGGTACAGAATAGAGGTCAGAAATAGATTCACACTTATACAATCATTTGATTTACAATGAAGCTGAAACTTCAATTAAGTGGGGGAAGGACTTTTTTCAAATCTTTTTTTTTTATGTTTATTTTTGAGAGAGAGAGACAGAGAGACAGAGCACAAGTGAGAAAAGAGCAGAAAGAGAGGGAAACAGAATTTGAAGTAGGCTTCAAGCTCTGAGCTGTCAGCACAGAGCCCTATAGAGGGTTCAACCCATGAATCATAAAATCATGACCTGAACCAAAGTCAGAAGCTTAACCACCTGAGTCACCCAGGTGCCACCGGATTTTTTTTTTAAATAGCACTAGGTAAAGTGGACACCTATTTGAGAAACAATGAAACTTAACCCCTATTCATACCATCTGTAAGAATTAGTTGAGATGAATCATGAATTTAAATATGAAGGCTAAAACAATTAAATTTAGAGAGGCAAACATAGGAATCTATTTTTATGACCTTGTGGTAGACAAGGAGTTATACAGGACACAAACATTAACTCTAAAATAAAAATTAATAAACTTAATTAAGAACTTCAGTCTGCCAAAAATACCAGTAAGACAGTACAAATGAAGGCTGTAGTCTAGAGAATATATTCACAAAACATACATCTAACACAGGACTTGTATTCTGAATTTACAAAGAATTCCTACAAATAAGATAAGGAAAAACTAATTTATGAAATAACAAAAAGAACTCCTACATATAAGATAGGAAAAAATTAATATATGAAATAACAAAAGAACAAGTACTTCTGAAAGAAGATTTCCAAATGACCAATAAAAATCAACATCATTATCATCAGGGAAACACAATTTAAAATTACAATGAAATACCAGTTTGCTTCCACCAGAATAGCTAGTAATGAAAAAAAACTATCAGATATTGATAAAGATATGGATCAAATAAAATTCTCATATGTTGCTGGCTAGTGTGTAAATTGGCATAATGGAGTTATAAAACTTTTGGCAGTAATTATTAAACCTATACATCCAATTTCATTCAAAGAGAATCCACTCAACAGATCTGACAAAGAATGCAAACAACATATCAAAATATCTGAAGAATGTTTATAGTTTTATTGTAACAAAAATTAGAAACGATGTAATGTAGTGAATAGTAGAATGGATACACAATTGTGATAAAATCATATGAGAGACTATACATAGCAATAAGAAAAAACCACTATCTTAATGAAGTGGTTCATTTTTACTTTTGTTTCCCATGCCTCTGGAGACATACCTAGTAAGAAGTTGCTAGGATGAAGTCAAAGCAGTTGCTGCTTGTAGGATTTTGGGGAGAGAGAGGGATGCAAAACATGAGAGACTGTTGAATGCTGAAAAGGAACTGAGGGTTGAAGGGAAAGGGGGAGGAGGGAAAAGAGGTGGTGGTGATGGTGGAGGGCACTTGTGGGGAAGAGCACTGGGTGTTGTATGGAAAACAATTTGACAATAAAATATTATGGAAAAAAAAAGAGAAAGAGCCCAAGTGTCCATCACATGATAAATGGGTAAAGAAAATGTTGTGTGCGCGCACACATGCACACACACACACACACACACACACACACACACACACATATACACACTGGAATATTATTTAGCCATCAAAAAGAATGAAATCTTGCCATTTGCAATGACATGGATGGAGCTAGAGTGTATCATGTTAAGCAAAATAAGTCAGTCAGAGAAATACAAATACACATGACTTCACTCATATGTGGAGTTTAAACAACACAGCAGATGAACATAGGAGAAGGGTAAGAAAGAAAGAGAGGGAAGCAAACTATAAAAGACTTTTAAGTATAGAGAACAACTGAAGGTTGATGGAGTGGAAACAGGTGGAAGATGGGCTAAATGGGTGATGGGTATTAAGAAAGGCACTTATGATGAGCACTGGGTGTTATATGCAAGTGATGAACCACTAAATTC
>NC_043707.1:102129728-102150080 GCF_006229205.1 Suricata suricatta | reverse complement strand
TTCATCTTCTTTTTTTTGGTGGTGGGGGTGGTTATGTTTAAATGAAGTTGCTTTTACAACACCAAACACTTAATCATCCATTTCATATATAAAAGGTAGCTACTTTTTTGCATGGACCTCAAGCATATTGTAGTATAGAGGTGGAATTTAAGGAAAGGTATTAAGCAGGCTGTGTTTTAGCTTATGGGCAAGTAATAAATTGTATCATTTATCTTGAATGTATCATAGATAAGCTGCTATATAACGATTGCCACTTCAGATAGCTGTGAAATTAGCTGATTAACTAGTTGTTACTTAACCTTCTAATTTCTGTATAAGTCTAATTACATGAAATAGAAGTTGGGGTTCTGATTTTTTACTTTGCTTATCCATTTGGAGTGTCATTGCAACTACTGTATTGTAAATGATGGAAAATAATTGCATATGTTAAAGAAAAAAAAGAAACAACAAAAAAAGAAAAAATACTACTACTACATACATTAATGTGGGTGAATATCACAAATCTTGCGTGAAAGAGAAGAGTCTAAGAAAAGCACGAGATACTCTGGTTTCTCTTCAGATCATATAAATCTTTCACCTTTCAAAAAAAAACACAAGAACAGGCAAAAGTAGTCCATGGTAATATAAGTTAGAATATAGTGGTTACCTGGGTGAAGGGTGATTATAGATAGGGAAGGGATATGAGAAAATCTGGAGTGTGGGAAATGCTGTATATCTTAATCTGGGTGATAGTTAAAAAGGTGTTTATATACTAAAACCCTAAGGATTCCATCAAAAAGACTACTAGAACTGATAAAAGAATTCAGTAAAGTCCAGCATACAAAATTAATATATCAAAATCTATTGCATTTCTATACACTTATAATAAAGTAGTAGAAAGAAAATTAAGAAAACAATCCCATTTATAATTGCACCAAAAGAATACAATATCTAGGAATAAGCTTAAACAAGGAAGTAAAAGATCTATACTCTGAAAATTATATATCACTGATGAAATAAATTGAAGATGACACAAACAAATGGAAAAATAGTCCATACTCATGGAAAGAACCAATATTGTTAAAATGTCCATACAACCCAAAGCAACCTACAAATTTGGTGCAATCCCTATCAGAATGCTAACAACATTTTTAACAGAACTAGAACAAATAATACTAAAATTTGTATGGAACAACAAAAGACTCCAAATAGCCATAGCAATCTTTGGAAAGAACAAAACTGGAGATCTAACAATCCCAGATTTCAAGATATACTACAAAACTGTAGTAACTAAAACAGTATGGTCCTGGCACAAGAACAGACAAAAAGATCAACAGAACAGAATACAGAGCTAGAGGTAAGCCCACAATTACATCATCAATTGATCTATGACAAAGGAGGCAAGAATATACAAGGTGGTAAGCAGTACCTTCAACAAATGATGCTGGGAAAATGGGACAGCTACAGCAAAGAATAAAATTGGGCCACTTTCTTAAACATACACAAAAATAAGTTCAAACTGGATTAAAGATGTAAATGTAAGACTTTAAACCATAAAACTCTTAGAAGAAAACATAGGCAGTCATTTCTCTGATATTAGCAATAGAAATATTTTTCTAGATATGGCTCCTCAGGCAAGAGAAACAAAAACAAAAATAAACTATTGGGACTACATCAGAATAAAACGCTTTTGCACAGTGAAGGAAATCACCAACAAAATGACAAGGCAACATACTGAATGGGAAAAGATATTTGCAAATGATATATCTAATAAAGTGCTTTTTTTAAATTTTACTTAAAATTTTTTTTAATGTTTTATTTATTTTTGAGACAGAGAAAGAGCATGAGTGGGGAGGGGCAGAGAGAGAGAGGGAGACACAGAATCAGAAGCAGGCTTCAGGCTCTCAGCAAAGAGCCCGACGCGAGGCTTGAACCCAGGAACGTGAGATCATGACTTGAGCCCAAGTCGGAGGCTTAACCGACTGAGTTACCCAGGCACCCCTCTAATAAAGTGTTAATATCCAAAATCTATAAATAACTTGCACAACTCAACACCAAAAAATAAATAAATGAATAATCCTATTAAAAATGTGCAGAAGAGGGGCACCTGGGTGGCTCAGTTGGTTAAGTGTCTGACTTTGGCTCAGGTCATGATCTTATAGTCTGTGAGTTCGAGCCCCGCATTCGAGCCCAGAATCTGGGGCCTGCTTCAGATTCCGTGTCTCCTTCTTTCTCTGCCCCTCCACCCTCATGCTCTGTCTCTCTCTGTCTCAAAAATAAACATTAAAAATTTAAAAAAAAATTTTAAATGGGCAGAAGACCTGAATAGACATTTTTCCAAAGAAGACATAAAAATGGCCAACAGACATATAAAAAGATGCTCAACATCACTCATGATCAGGGAAGTGCAAATAAAAACTATAATAAGATATCACCTCACACCTGTTAGAATGGCTAGAATCAAAGTCAGAAATAACAAGTGTTGGTGACTATGTGGAGAAAAGGGAAGCCTTTTCTGGTGAGAATGGAAATTAATGCAGCCACTGTGGAAAACAGTATGGAGACTCTTTTAAAATTAAAAATAGAACTTCCATATGATCCAGTAATTCCACTACTAGCTATTTACCCAAAGAAAACAAAAACACAAATTCAAAAAATATACATATCCAAAGAACACAAACATAGTAACTCAAGGAGATATGTGCACCCTTATATTTATTGCAGCATTATTTACAATAGCCATTACGTGGAAGCAGCCCAAGTGTCCTTGATAGATGAATGGATAAAGAAGATGTGGCATATATATATATGGAATATTTTTAATATATATGTGTGGCCAACTAATCTTTGACAAAGTAGGAAAGAGTATCCAATGGGAGAAAGACAGTCTCTTTAGCAAATAGTCCTGGGAGAACTGGACAGCAAAATGCAGAATAATAAACCTAGACCACTTTCTTATACCATACATAAAAATAAACTCAAAATGGATGAAAGACCTAAATGTGAGACAGGAAACCATAAAAACCCTAGAGGAGAAAACAGGCAACAATCTCTTTGTACTCAGCCACAGCAATTTCTTGCTCAACACATTGCCAAAGGCAAGGAAACTAAAAGCAAAAGTAAACTATTGGGACCTTATCAAGATAAAAAAGCTTCTGCACTGCAAAGGAAACAATTAACAAAATAAAAAGCAACCAATGGAATGGGAAAAGATACTTGCAAATGACATATTGGATAAAGGGCTAGTATCCAAAATTTATAAAGAACTTAACAAACTCAACACCTGAAAAACAAATAATCCAGTGAAGAAATGGGCAGAAAACATGAATAGCCACTTTTCCCAAGAAGGCATCCAGATGGCCAACAGACACATGAAAAGATGTTCAACATCATTCATCATCAGGGAAATACAAATCAGAACCACACTGAGATACCACCTCACACCAGTCAGAGTGGCTAAAATTAACAACTCAGGAAAAGACAGATATCAGTAAAGATGTGGGTAAAGGGTATCTCTTGCATTGTTGGTGGGAATGCAAACTGGTCCAGCTGCTCTGGAGGTTCCTCAAAAAATTAAAAATAGAACTACCCTACAACCCAGCAATAGCACTACTAGGGATTTATCCAAAGGATATAGGAGTGCTGATTCATAAGGGAACATGTACCCCAATGTTTATAGCAGTGCTTTCAACAATAGCCAAATTATGGAAAGAGCCTAAATGTCCATCAACTGATGAATGGATAAAGAAGATATGGTTTATACATACGATGGAATACTACTTGGCAATAAGAAAGAATGAAATCCTGCCATTTGCAGCAACATGGATGGAACTGGAGGATACTATACTAAGTGAAATAATTCAGTCAGAGAAAGATAACATAGGTTTTCACTCACATGTGGAACTTGAGAAATTTAACAGGAGACCATGAGGGAAGGGAAGGGTAAAAAATAGTTACAAACAGATGAAGGGAGGCAAACCGTAAGAGATTCTTAAACACAGAGAACAAACTGAGGGTTGATGGGGGGAGATGGGGGAAAATGGGTGATGGGCACTGAGGAGGGCACTTGTTGGGATGAACACAGGGTGTTGTATGAGCAAGCAATGAATCATAGGAATCTACCCCCCAAAACCAAGAGCACACTTTATACACTGTATGTTAGCCAACTTGACAATAAATTATATATATTTTTAAAAGTATGGCATATATATATATGTAATATTATTCAACCATAAAAAAGAATGCAATCTTGACATTTGCAACAACATGGAAGGACCCAGAGGGTACAATGTTAAGGGAAACAACACAGAAAGAGAAAGACAAATACCATATGATTTCACTCAGTTGTGGAAATTAAAAAATAAGATAAATGAACAACCAAAAAAGAGACAAAGAAACAGACTCAAATATAGGGAATAAACTGATGGTTGCCAGAAGGGAGGTGGGTGGGGTGATGTGTAAAATAAAGGAGATTAAGAGGGGATCTGAAACTAATATAACACTGTTAATTATACTTGAATAAAAATAACAAAACTGAGAATTAAAAAATTCATAGTTACACAATGCATTTGCTACATACATGTTATAGCTTAAGGAATAATGGTAGCATGGCTATGATTAAACATCTCACAATGTGTCATATTCAGAATAAACTTTTAAGTTCTAGGATTTCATTGTAGATACTTCTTGACTTGGACTTTGCCTTTCCAGAAATGTGTGTTCATTATACCAACATGCTCCTGACTGTTATACCTAAATATTTGGTGTTTTTAATAATATGCCATGCACGCTTGAAACTTTACCTTTCCAAATGCTGCTCTTTGCCTAGAGTATCCTTTTCATCCCCTTATCCTACCCTAATTTTATGGTGTGTGAGTAATTTACATATAATTTTAAGTCTTGATTCAGTTAGTATCTCATCCAAAAAACCTTCCCAAGACATCTCAGGTACAATTAGGGTACCTCTTTGCTATGTTTTTGTACACACTATCATAGGATTTTCAAACTGTATTATAAGTTTTTGTTGCTTGTATGAATCTCCTGCTAAATTGTAAAGCCTTTGAGAACAACTATCTTTTGTTTGTTTCTTAATACTATTAATGCATAGCATAGTCTAACATAAATTAGGCACAAAAAAAGTTTTTGTAAGTAACTGAACAAAAGAACAATTAGGGAAAATCCTAGTAGACTACCATATTGAGTTTCTTCTATATATTTAATGTAGAGTCTGCGGCTTTACTATTACTCACAAGTTCAAAAGACACAACTCTGTAATTTCTGACTTGAATACAAGGATGGCATTAAATTTATTTCCTTCAAGTAGATGTTTAAATATAGGAAATTGTTGTTTGTATTCCCAGAAACAATTTTAGCAGTCAAGTGACTTCAATAGGAATAGATGATTTTGCCCAAGGAAGGACCAACAATCAGTAGGACTACAATCTTTCCCTAAGAGTTAACAGGAGAGGGGCACCCAGGTTGCTCAGTCAGTGAAGCATCCAGCTCTGGATTTTGGCTCAGGTCATTATCTCACAATTCGTGGGATTGAGCTCTGCATTGGTGACAGCATAGAGCCTACTTGAGATTCTCTCTCTCTCTCTCTCTCTCTCTGCCTACACCTAGCCCTGCTTGCATGCTCTCTCTTAAAATAAATATATAAACTTAAAAACAGAAAGAGTAACCAGGAGAAATAAAAATGGGCAAATCAGGCTAGCATACCTCAATCATATGGTCATTCATCATGAATAGAATGCCATTAAACATTAGAAAGTACAGAAATGATGGTCTTCACAGCATCTTTAAAGTTCATTTATCAAGGGGCGCCTGGGTGGCTCAGTCGGTTAAGCATTTGACTTCAGCTCAGGTCATGATCTCACGGTTCGCGGGTTCAAGCCCCGCTTTGGGCTCTGTGGTGACAGCTAGCTCAGAGCCTGGAGCCTGTCTTCAGATTCTGTGTCTCCCTCTCTCTCTGACTCTCCCCTGCTCGCGCTGTCTCTCTCTGTCTCTCAAAGAAAGAAATCCCATAAAGTTCATTTATCATATTAAAATTTTTCAATAACCATCTTCATTTCCCATTAAGAAAACAGTATTTTCCTAAAATAGTACATACAGAGTATACAGGATTAATTATCTTGTACCAAAATGATGGGCATTTGATTGACAATTTGTGCAGGTGTACCTCAAATTCAACCTATCTGTATTACTGTAGTATAATACACTCTAAGTCAACCAAAAATGTTTGCAGTATCACACTGAGGCTTATTTAAACCATGTGTTTCATTCTTATATTCATTTTTAAAGGAGATTTGTAAAACATTAACTTAGCAAAGGTATAGTCCAATGTGTTTTTAAGACATGATTATTGCATTTATTTCATTATATATCTTTTTTTATTTGGAAATTGAAGGTAAAACCTCTTAAAAATCAATGTAATTGATCCCATGTTAAAATCTATAGAGTTGCTTATTTTGGTGTAAATTATATTTGAGATCGCCTCATCCATTACATTCTTATTGTTTTATTTAAGTTTTTGTTTTAATTCCAGTTAGTTAACATACAGTGTTATATTAGTTTCAGGCGTACAACATAGTAATTCAACACTTCCATACATCACCCTATGCTCATTGCAAGTGTACTTTTTAATCCCCATCACCTATGCAACCCATCCCCCCCCCACCATTCTATTGGTTTTGATAATGATCTGATGTAATTTATTTTTTGTTTTACCAGACTAGAACATATTCTATAATCTAGTGCAGCTTAGTCTAAATAACTTACGATGTTTTAATAGCAGAAAATCCCATTGCTGAATTTGTTAATATAATCTACTTCTACTAGGATTTTAATGGTAATTTTGCTCTTGTAAACATAAGGTCAAAAGTTGGGAATGTGTATGCAAAACAAAATTTGGAAGTAAATGAACAACAGCAAACTTTCAACAAAAATGCAACTTGAGGATTTAGAAATTTATCATTTTAATGACACAAGAAGTAAGTATTTCTCCTAAGAAGCCACCTGTAACACATTAAATATAAAGCATAGTTTCTCAAGTGCTGTTTTGGGACCTTTGTGTTGCAATTCCAGATACATAAGTTGATTAAGCAAGGGTATTGTTGCATTTGGACTGAGCAGAAAAATGATGAAAGACAGGCCTTAAAATAATATGGGGAAGAAATACTTTGGAATTTACAATGATATAGAGAAAAATGTGGGGGGAAATAATAAAGTAATTAAGAATTTAATTATTATCTACATACCAGAGGATCATTAATTTACTGATATTACTAGATTATTTTATAATTGTGGCATGAACAGATTCCCTTTTATTTAAAAACATATAAAACACAGGCGCTGAGTAGTTTAATCAGATAAGCATTTGACTCTTGATTTTGGCTCAAGTCATCATCTCATGGTTTGTGAGTTTGCAAACAGCATCAGGCTTTGTGCTGACAGTGCAGAGCCTACTTGGGATTCTCCCTCCCTCCTCTTCCCCTCCACACCTCTCTCTCTATCCCTTAAAATAATAAATATTAAAAATATAATAAAACAGCATCAAAACTTGCAAACTAGAAGAAAAATTTTATATTTAAACATTTAAATACACCATATGAAATACAGAGTTCAGAATATCAATTACTGTTCTAAGCATTTTATAAATATAAAATCATTAAATCCTTATAATAAACTCATGAAGTAGGTGCTATTATTCTCATTTTACAAATGAGGAAATAAATTGATTTTTCCTGGATAAAACCTACAACACATTGAAATTAAGTAACTTGCCCAAGGTCACAAAGATAGTAAGTGACATAACTGGACTTGAACCTAGACAATCACTCCAAAGACTATGATTTTATTCACTACATTCTGTGCTGTTTCCCCAATGCCTACTAGTTAGTCTTCAGAAAATTAACTAGTATCAGGTATAGAACTAAACTAAATGGAGTCAGTTATATCAAGGACCAAATGGAAAAAGTCAATGCAGGTGCATAAAGGAAACAACCTAACTTTATAGGAATTTAGAGCTCTTCTTGGAAATCAGAAGAGGACACCAGTCAATCCCTAAACGCCAAGTCTGTTTACACCATCTCTGGACTTCCTAATTCCCCTGACTCAGCTAGCCTGATGCAAGTAAGAAAACCACTAGGCAACCAATCAGCTGAAAAAGCCAAATAACTTCTGCATTTATCTCATAAGAAAATCCCTTAGTCTATGAGAAACTTTGAATTCATTGCTTCTGCATCATTGAGTCAAAAGGCTTGAGTCAAAGGCTTTGCAGGTCAAAAGCCTTGCAATGAACTCATCTTTCTGCTTTGTTTTATTCAGTATGCAGAGTTTGGCTTTTGACACAGGAAATAATAATGTATTTTGAAATTTTTTAATTGAATGAAATGTCAAAGAATATAAAAGCTAAGGGCATTTCATTCTACTAAAACTCCTCATAAACATTTGAATTCCTTGAGGAGATACTCAACAAATTATCACAGAAATTTTACTTGAATACCTCCAATGAGAGGGATCTCATATTGAGGGAGACAATTTTATTTTCATAACAATTTTTTCCTAAACTTTAGCCCTTTCAAGCTTTTTTCTTCTCTCTATCCTATCATGTAAAGTCACATAAAATTAATCTTAGTTTTCTTACACTGCTGCTCTTCAAATATGTGAAGAAACAGACCATGTTCTTTTTTTATGTTTATTCATTTTCCATATAGTTTATTGTCAATAATTTATATTTTATATTGTTATTGTTCCATATAACACCCAGGGCTCTTCCCCACAAGTGCCCTCCTCCATGACCATCCCCTTTCTCCCTCTCCCTTAAGCACTCAGTTTGTTTTCAGTATGCAAGAGTCTCTCATGATTTGACTCCCTTCCTCTCCCTAACTCTTTTTCCCCCTTCCCCTCCCCATGGTCCTCTGTTAGGTCTAACATGGTCTCCTGTTAGACCTATGAGTGAAAACATATGGTATCTGTCCCTCTCCGCCTGACTTATTTCACTTAGCATGACACCCTTGAGGTCCATCCACTTTGCTACGAATGGCCAGATTTCATTCAATCTCATTGCCATGTAGTACTCCATTGTATATATAAACCACATCTTCTTGATCCATTCATCAGGTGATGGACATTTAGGCTCTTTCCAGGATTTGGCTATTGTTGAAAGTGCCTCTGTGAACATTGGGGTACGTGTGCCCCTATGCATCAGCACTTCTATATCCCTTGGGTAAATCCCCAGCAGCTCTATTGCTAGGTCATAGGGGAGTTCTGTTGATAGTTTTTTGAGGAACCTCCACACTGTTTTCCAGAACAGCTGTACCTGTTTACATTCCCACCAACAGTGTAGGAGGGTGCCCAGAAACGGACCGTGTTCTAAAATGTGTTCCTCATTTCTACTTTTTCTCCTCTGGATCTGCTCCAATCTGCCATGTATCTTCTTTTTTTTAATGTTTATTTATTTTTGAGAGAGAGTGTGTGTATGTGCATGAGTGGCGGATGGGCAGAGAGAGAAGGAGACACAGAATTGGAGGCAGGCTCCAGGCTTTGAACTGTCAGCACAAAGCCTGATGCAGGGCTCGAACTAACGGATGGTGAGATCATGACCTGAGCTGAAGTCAGAGCTCAACCAACTGAGCCACCCAGGCGCCCCTGCCATGTATCTTTTGAAGTGTACCATTTCTAAACTGAATTCCATATTCAAGGAATATTTTTACTATAATAGAGTAGCAACATTACCATTCGTTATACTGTTGATGTAGATGAATATTCACTTTTTTAAAAAAGTAAGTTTCATGCCCAACAGGAAGCCCAACATGGAGCCCAATGTGGGGTTTGAACTCCCAACCCTGAGATCAAGACCTAAGCTGAAAGATGATGAGTCAGATGCTTAACCCACTGAGTCACCCAGGCACCTCTTGACATTTTTAGACAGCAAAAACTTACGGACTTGCATCAAGTTTATAAAAAATAAAGCCTCTAAGATTTTTACATCTATATGTTGCAGCTAGCAAACGTAATTTACTCATGCAATTGATTTTTGAACATAAATTCAAACTTACCCTTATGAAATTGAATCTTAGTGTATATCAGCCTATCATTCTAGTCTATTAAGATCTTTTAAAATCTCAATAATCTTATTTAACAAATTAACTATCTCTTTTCATTTTTCACCATCAAAGTTATCCAAGATAGTCATTTAAACACCAAAAATGAAACAGACAAAGCCCTGTTACTAACTTAAAATAAATTATTTGTGGGGCTCCTGGGTGGCTCAGTTGCTTAAGTGTCTGACTTTGGCTCAGGTCATGATCTCCTGGTTTCTGAGTTCAGGCCCTACATCTGGACTCTTGTTAAGAGCTCAGAGCCTGGAGCCTGCTTAGGATTATATGTATCTCTCTTCCTCTTTTTCCTCTGCCCCTCCCCCTCTGGAGTATGCGCTCGCTCTCTCTCTCTCTCTCTCTCTCTCTCTCTCTCTCTCTCTCTCTGTCTCTTTCTCTCTCTCTCTTAAAAATAAATAAGAATTTAAAAATTTTAATGTATTTATTAGGGGCATCTGGGTGGCTCAGTCAGTTGAGCTTCAGACTCTTGATTTCGGCTCAGGTCATGATCTCATGGTTTGTTTCTGAAATTGAGCCTGGGGTCCAGCTCTGTCTGTGTGGACAGTGCGGAGTCTGCTTGGGATTCTCTGTCTCTCCCCCCCGCTCCTCCCCCCTTATATTCTCTCTCTCTCTCTCTCTCTCTCTCTCTCTCTCTCAAAAATAAAATAAAGTAATTTATTAAATGAACTGTTTATATGAGTTTGAGATGTATTGAGTTATTACAAAGATAGTACAGAGACATATATCACATATCCAGTTTTCCTATTATTAACACCTTACGTTGTTAGTATGGTATATTGTCAAAATTAATGAAACAAT
The DNA here is from genome assembly GCF_006229205.1 of Suricata suricatta. Lineage (NCBI taxonomy): Eukaryota > Metazoa > Chordata > Mammalia > Carnivora > Herpestidae > Suricata > Suricata suricatta. The sequence continues at coordinate 102,139,185 of NC_043707.1, read as the reverse complement.
GCGACATTACTATTAAGTAAAGTCCATAGTATATTCAGTTTTCTCCAATTTTCCCCTAATGTCCTCTTTCTGTTCCTCATCCAGGAAACTACTTTATATTTAGTACTCATGTCTCCTTACGCTACTCTTGGCTATGACAGTTTCTCAGGCATTGCTTGTTTTTTATGACCTTGATAGTTTTGAAGAATACTGGCCAGGCATTCTTGTGAAATTTACCCACTGTTTTTCTCATAAACAGACTGAGGTTATGGGTTTGGGGGAGGAAGACAACAGAGGTAAAACATCATTCTCATCAAATCTTTTCAATATGACTGCTATCAATACTACTGAGATGACTTATGGTTGTTGATGCTAGCCTTGATCACCTGGGTTGAGATAGTGATTGCCAGGATTCTCCTACTATAAGATCACATTATTTCTGGGTTTTTAAAAATATCTTTCAGAGCACCTGGGTGGTGGCTCAGTTGGTTGAGCATCCAACTCTTGATTTCAGCTCAGGTCACAGACTCACAGTTTGTGGGTTTGAGCGCCAAGTCAGGCTCTGCTCTTACAGTGTGGAGACTGATTGGGATTCTCTCTCCCTGTCTCTCTCTGTCCATCTCTCTCTCTCCCCCACACTGCCCCTTCCCCACTCTTTAACAACACATTAACCATGCAAGTTATTTGAAATTCTGCGTGCAATACCTGTATATTCTCTCCTATGCATTCATTTATTTAATCATTTATTTACATTAGTATGGGCTGGCTTATGGATATTTATTTTAGACTTTGAGTTGTAATCCAATGCTACTTGATTTATTTAAATTAGAGACAAATACCATATGGTTTCATTGATGTGTGGAATTTAGGAAACAAAACAAATGAGCAAAGGAAAAAGAGAGAGAGAGACAAACCAAGGAACAGTCTTAATTACAGAGGACAAAATGACGGTTACCAGAGGGCAGGTGCATGGGGGTATGGGTTAAATAGGTGATGGGGATCAGCGAGTATATTTGATGTGATAAGCACTGGTGATGTATGTAACTGTTGAATCACTATATTGTACACCTGAAACTAATAAAACATTGAATGTTAATTATACTGGAATTGAAATAATTTTTAAATGTTTTTCTAAAAAGCCTTAGATATCTAAAATCATATTTCAATGGTACAAGACCAAATATTTTCTCCTAATATCAGGATCAAGTCAAAGAAGTCCTCTCTCACCACTTTCTATTTAACATTTTACACCAAATTATAGCCAGTGCAATATGATAAGAAAAAATTAAAGGCCTACAGATTTATAATTTACTTCCTTATTCCTATTTAAGGTTTATACTGATTACATTTATTGAAATATAATTTTATGTTTATTGACTCTAAAATAAGAAATTTTACTTGATTTTTGTATGTCTTTAAAAAACTATTGCATGTTTAAATGTGATACATTTTTGTTTTTTCAAATGTATTGTTATTGGATAGACTGGAATTAAAACACACACACACACACACACACACACACACACACACACAAAAGCTGATCTTTCCCCACAGGGAATTTGAGAAATGCTGCTCTAGACTAGTTTGCTGTCCAGGATCTCTACCTGTATAGAGAGTCTGGGAACACTTCTGCAGATTCTAAAGTTTCTGTTTATAAAATAAAGCTTATAAAAATTAGCCAGCTCCAGCCATTACATAAATGAATCCAAAAGAAGAAAATTAGTAAAGGGGGTTGTTCATCCAAGAGCATAGAAAAGGAGAAATGAAAACACAAATATTAGCAATGCCCGTCTAAGCAATGTTTAAGGGTAAGGATAGATGGCCACATAATTTCTATCATATTTACAAAGCCATGCCTACAACACAGATTGATACAAGAAGTTGTTGCCAAAGGAACTGAAATATTCTCATTCTTTTACTGTTATCCTTCTTTCTATGCACTCATAACAGTGCCATTTTAACCACTACATTCAGACTCTGGATTAGTGATTTCACACAGGATGGTGAACTAGCAGAAGTCATTGGCTGTCTCGGCTAATTATGTTGCTGTCTCTGAGCTCCAGACCCAGACTTCTATCCTCTGCTTTGTGAGGTTATTGCTTGGACCCTGCAAACTTTGGGTAGCTGATATATTTCAGGACAATTCTCAGCAATTAACATAGAGAGAGGCTGTGAGAAAATTTCTAAGAGATTGAAAACGGCTTTGTCAAAAGGTGGCAATTGAGAGACACTAAATGGTAGCAACTGAGAGACACTACAAGGCTTGAGAAAAAAGAAGAAACATGCTCTTTTCTGTTTGTTCCATTTGGGCTTGTGTGGGCTTCCTATCTATTTGCAGTTCCTACAAGTCGCCTTCCAGCAAGTCTTCACCCATGGCAAGAGTTCCTTCCTATCACATCAACTAAATCCAGGATGCACTTATTCCTATGCTTATAGAACCAGCTTCATTGTTCCCTATTCCCTCCAAAGACACTAGCTGCAGCCTGGGTACCCGCTCCTACTGAGTTAGTCCCAGGCCAAGGCCCACAACCTCTATTCAAACTTAGTGCCATCAATAACAGTTGAACAACACAACCTACTGAGATGTCTGAGTTTCATCTCTGTCATCCTTTAAGTTTCCAAATTTTAGTAATTCCAATATCTTCACCTCTTTTCAGCCATAGGGGATTTAGCTGTCATCTGCAGTTATATTTCTGGGATACATTTCAGTTCTCTGTTTATCCTTTCAGTTACCTAGGTAAAAATGTTTATATCAAATTCTTTATATACACCATAATTAGTATGGTATATAACGACTCTGACCCACTGGCTCCCTCCACTGAACGCTTTACTGGAGAGACCACAGGAAGGGGGAGCTGACAGATCTCAGATCCATTCTTAACTAATTCAAGAACTGTGATAAAACTTTAGGGAGATTGAGGGTTTCTGGAACAAAGTGTAGGATAAAGAGTTTCCTGGACCCAGAGAGGGCTAGGGACCACAGATGGAGAGATATTTCTAATTGCACTCTTTTCTCTTTACTATATTACATCATACAAGTCTGATAACAAAAGCGTGATCTAAGTTAGGGAGATTGGTATTATACCAGCTGGTGACTCCTATTGTTTTACTACAATGAAAACATAAATAAAATGGCACACCCAGGTAGAGCTGATCAAGAGAAAAAAAGAGATCAATAAAATGGGGGGTGGGAGGAGGAAGTGGGAGGGAAAGGGAAACAAAGGGAGAGAGAAAAATATAGAATTTAAATCAGAACACAATTACAGATATATCCAAGATTTTAAACTAATATAGAAATGATGAAAAACTATATGCCAAAATATCTGAAAACTTAGGTAGATAGACAAATTCCTGGAAAGATTTTTTAAATGGAAAAAATAGCACAAAATTCAGTAGAAAACTTTCAGAAAGCAATAACATATAAAGAAGATAAAATGGGGATCAGTTATTTCTTCTCTTCCCTATTTCTCCTTTCCAAATGTTAGTGTCAAGATGTCGAGTTCTATGAAATTTTTATAGAACGTAGAAAAAGAAGTGGCACTGACTCATCGATGAGACAGGAATAACCTTAACAGAGCAAACACATAAAGATAACACAAGAAAATTACAAACCAGTCCCACTTATGAAAATACATGTAAAAATCCTAAATATTATCTAATTGAATCCAACAGTGTACTTAAAGATTGCAACATGGTCAAATGGGATTTAGCATAGTAACTTGAAGAAACATTTTTGAAATCAGTCATGTTAATGGGCTATAGTACATATTTTGGATAGTTTTCTCAATTTCTATTTCTCTCTTCAAATATTTAAAGAGGTTGAAAAACTTAAAAAATATATCTTTCTAGATCCCTTTGCAGCTAGGGTTCTGGATAAGAATCATGTTCTACCAATAGAATATACACAAATGAGATATAGAAGGTGAAAATTAGTTGGATGGCTTCAACTGTAGTTATGGTCTGTTGCTGCTAGAAAGCAAGTTTTGTAAACATGCAGCTTTCTGCAAAGGCATCCCAGTGTCCAAAGATAAGAATTAACAGTCATGCTTCTCGTTTACTCCAATTGTATTTGCAAAGCCATGCCTATTAAGATGGTTTGATTCAAGGAGCTGTTGCCAAAAAAAATTGAAATATTTTCAGTTTCCTGCGAGGAAAGAAACAACGGTCATAGCAATGCTTCTTCATCTGAATTCATACTTTGTAATCTCCTTCCTGTTTGCTGTGTTAGATTCTCATTTACTATCTTGGATGGAAGAGACTGTTGTGGCAGCAGCTTCTATATTTTTAAGTTTTATCGCTTCTCGGCCTTTTGGCTAAGATCAAGTGTAGTATATTTTTAAGTTTTTATTTAAATTCCAGTTAGTTAACGTACAGGGTAATATTATTTTCAGGTGTACAACACTTCCATGTATCACCCTGGGCTCATCACAAGTGCACTGTAGTAATTATCATCACCTGTTTAACCCCCCCCCCCACCTGCCTTCTGTAACCATCAGTTTGTTTTCTGTAGTTAAGAGTCTGTTAAGAGTATACATTAGGGGCACCTGGATGGCTCAGTTGGTTAAGTCTCCGACTTCAGCTCAGGTCAGGATCTCACGGTTCATGGGTTCAAGACCTGCACTGGGCTCTGTGCCGACAGCTGGGAGCCTGGAGCCTGCTATGGATACTGTGTCTCCCTCTCTTCCCTCCCCTGCTCATGATCTGTCTATCTCTGTTTCTCAAAAATAAATAAACATTAAAAAATTTAAGGTTATGCATTACATGTGCATACCATTATGCATATGAATGTGCATTTGAGATTATCTAGTCTGAGAACAGAAAGAAAAAAGAATAAGCAAAAATGAATATGGTCTCCAAAACCTGTGAAACACCTTCAGACATATTGACATATGCATAAGGTGAGTCCCGGAAGAAAGGGCAGAGAAAGGTCAGAAAGTCTATTTGAATAAATAATGGCCAAAATCTTTCCAAATTTGAGAGGGAAAAACTGTAAAACCTCACTAGGCAAGTAGCATAATAGAATCCAAAAGAAGGGAAATAATAAAGATTAGAGCAGAAATCATTGATATAGATAGAAACAAACAAAAGACCCAGTAAAACATCCATGAAACTATAGCTGGTTTTTTGAAAAAGTAAACAAAATTGATAACCCCCTAGCCAGACTTCTCAAAGAGAAAAGAGGACCCAAATACACAAAATGACAAATGAAGGAGTAGAGATCACAACCAACACCATAGAAATGTAAACAATTATAAGAGAATACTGTGAAACATTAAATGCCAACAAACTGGGCAATCTGGAAGAAACTGACAGATTCCTAGACACTCACACACTACCAAAACTCAAACAGGAAAAAATTTGAACAGGCCCATAACCATCAAATAAATTAAATCAGTTATCAAAAATCTATAAAAGTTTTGGGCCAGATGGCTCGCAGGGAAATTCTATCAGATATTGAAGGGAGAGTTAATACCTATTCTTTGCAAATTGTTCCAAAAAACAGAAATGGAAGGGAAGCTTCCAAATTCATTCTATGAAGCCAGCATTACCTTGATTCCAAAACCAGACAAAAGTCCCCACTACAAACCAGAATTACAGGTTAATATCCCTGATGAACATGGATGTAAAAATTCTCAACAAGATACTAGCAAATCAAATCTAACAGTACATTAAAATAATTATTCACCATGATCAAGTGGGGTTTACTCCTGGGCTGCAGGAGTGGTTTAATATCCACAAATCAATCAACAGGTACACCACAATAATTAAAAAAAAAGATAGGGGTACCTGGGTAGCTCAGCTGGTTAAGTGTCCGACTTTGGCTCAGGTCATAATCTTGTGGTTCACGAGTTCAAGCTTCATATCAGACTCTGTGCTGACAGCTCAGAGCCTGGAGCCTGCTTCAGATTCTGTGTCTCCCTCTCTCTCTGCCCCTCCCCTGCTCATTCCCACTCTGTTTCTTTCTCTCTCAAAGATGAATAAACATCAAAAAAATTTTAAGGATAAGAACCACAGGATCCTTGCAACAGATACAGATAAAGCATTTGACAAAACACAGCATCCTATTTTGATTAAAACTCCCAAGAAACTAGGGATAGAAGAAACCTACTTCAACATCATAAAGGTCATATACAAAAGGCCTCCCAGCTAATATCATCCTCAATGGGGAAAAACTGAGAGCTTTCCCCCTGATGTCAGGAACACTACAGGTATGTCCACTCTCATCACTGTTGTTCATGGTACTAGAAGTCCTAGCCTCAGCAATAAGACAACAACAACAAGTAAAAGGCATCCAAATTGGCAAAGAACAAGTCAAACTTTCACTCCTTGCAGATGACATGATACTATACATGGAAAATCCAAAAGACTCCACCAAAAACCCACTAAAGCTGATACATGAATTCAGCAAAGTTGCACAATATAAAATCAACATATGGAAATCAGTTGCATTTCTTTACACCAATAATGAAGCAGCAGAAAGAGAAATGAAGGAATCTACCCCAACTAAATTGCACCAAGAACCATAAAATACCTAGGAATAAACCTCACTAAAGAGATCAAAGACCTATATGCTAAAAACTGTAGAGAGTTTATGAAAGACATTGAAGACACAAAGACAGAAAAACATTCCATGCTCATGGATTGGAAGAACAAATATTGTTAAAATGTCAATTTTCTTTCTGCACAGTGAAGGAACAGTCACCAAAACTAATATGCAACTGATGGAATGGGAGAAGATATTTGCAAATGACATTGGATAAAGGGTTAGTATAAAAAAATCTATAAAGAACATATTAAACTCAACATACAAAAAGCAAATAATCCAGTGAAGTAATGGGTAGGAAACATGAATAGACCCTTTTCCAAAGAAGACATCCAGATGGCTAACAGACCCATGAAAGGATGCTCAACATCACTCATCATCAGGGAAATACACATCAAAACCACAAAGAGATACCACTTCACACTTGTCAGAGTGGCTAAAATTCACAACTCAGGAAACAGATGTTGGCAAGGATATGGAGGAAGAGAAACATTTTTACACTGTTGATGGGAATGCAAACTGGTGCAGCCACTATGGAAGACAGTATGGAGGTTCCCCAAAAAATTAAAGATAGAACTACTGTACGAGCCAGTAATTGCACTACTAGGAATTTATCTACAGATACAAAAATGCTGATTCAAAGGGGCATATGCACCTTAATGTTTATAGAGGCATTATTAACAATAGCTAAATTATGAAAAGAGCCCAATTGTCCATCAACTGTTGAATGGATTAAGAAGATGTGGTACACGCACACACGCGCGCGCGCACACACACACGCGCGCGCGCACACGCGCGCACTGGAATACTACTCGGCTATCAAAAAGAATGAAATCTTTCTATTTTCAGCAATGTGGATGGACCAGAGTGTATTATGCTAAGCGAAAATTAAGTCAGTCAGAGAAAGACAAATATCATATGATTTCACTCATATGTGGAATTTAAGAAACAACAGATAAACATAGGGGAAGGGAAGGAAAAATAGGATAAAAACAGAGAGAGGTAAATCATGAGACTCTTAAATACAGAGAACAAACTGAGGGTTGTTGGAGGGTAGTTGGGTGGGAAGATGGTCTAAATAGGTGTTGGGCATTAAGGAGGGTACTTGTTGGGATGAGCACTGGGCGTTATATATAAGGATGTATCACAGGTTTCTACTGCTAAAACCAATATGACAGTGTATGTTAATTAACTTGAATTTAAATAAATAAATTTTTTAAAAAAGAAAAAAATGACCTTAGATGTTTTTAGGAAAATCAATCAGAGACATTTCACACTTCCTATTTTCCACAGCTAGTTTTTCACTGCACTTTTACCCTTTTCTAGCTTCCTTGGATAGCCCCCCCTTTTTTATGCTTATTTTTGAGAGAGAGAGCACGAGCGGGGGAGGGCAGAGAGAGAGTGAGATGTAGAATCTGAAACAGCTCCAAGCTCTGAGCTGTCAGCACAGAGCCTGATGCGGAGCTTGAACCCACAAACCGTGAGAACACGACCTAAGCCGAAGTCGGACACTCAACCAACTGAGCCCCCAGGTGTCCCTCTGGCTGCTTTCTTAAATTTCAATACATTCCGGCTGTGCACCTTTGGCTGTTTTTAAAAATTCTCCCCACCCACTCATCAAATTTTCTCCTAAATTTTTCCTTTAGAACACTCCTTTAAATTGGTTATATTAGATATTTCATCAATGTAACCATTATTACTACAGCTATGGTGAACTCAAATTGCACCAGACTTAAATATTATTAACAATTATATATAGTTAACTATAAATATTTTTATTAACTATACCAATTTCCATCTACTATGCAAAAGGCTTTATTTTTAAATAATTTTGTTCTGCAATTTTGGTCATTTTTTCTGTTAAAGACTATCACAATTTGCTCAGGCTGCTAAAACAAAGTATCAGATATAAGTGCGTTAAACAACAGACATTTATTTCCCCAGAATTATAAAGCCTGGAATTTCAAAATCAGGATGTTAGTGGAAAACTCTTCCTGGAGTGCAGAAAACCACCATCTGGCTGTGTCCTTACATATGGAGAGATAGAGTAAGCTCTCTGATGTCTCTTCTTAGAAGGACACAATTCCCATCATTAGGGCTCCATTTCATGATATCATCTAAACTTAACTACCCTCCAATGGCCCCATCTCTAAATACCTTCACATTGGAACTAAGACTTTAACATATGAATTGGAGGAGAGGAGTGGACACAATTCAGTTCATAGCAAAAAACCTGGTCTTTATATAAATTTAACTTATGCTAGGTAATGGGATGCCACTTCGATGTTATTCTTAATCTTGGCAGTAAAGATGGAGCAAGAGATCATGAAAAAACATATCATTAATTTGTAAAGTATAAAAGATCAAATTAATGTCCCTGTTACCAACTTTGAATATCATTTCATTATTTAATATTCTCTTTGAAAATATGTTTACAAATAATAAAAAACTTTGATACTAAAATGTAATAATTTGAACATTTGATATGCACAATTAGTATTATTATAACAAATGAAAATTTGGCTGTAATTTTGTCATATACAATGACATATCAAATACTTCTCCTTTCTAGTTCTCAAATTCCCATGTTAATATGTTAACCATGGCACCATCTTGTGGATATTTGGTCAAATAGCTGAGCTGTGCAAACATTTAGATGGAAACACTGAAAATGAGTGTATCTTTAAAAAAAGGAATTTTTAAAACAAAATGTTGGCATTTCCTCGGTCTCTTTTTTCCTTTTTTTTCTTTTATATTTCGGACCTAATTTTTATTTTATTTTATTTTATTTTATTTTATTTTTTAATATTTTATTGTCAAATTGATTTCCATACAACACCCAGTGCTCTTCCCCACAAGTGCCCTCCACCATCACCACCACCTCTCTCCCCCCCCCCCCCCCCCCCCCCCCCCCCCCCCCCCCCCCCCCCCCCC